>NC_045448.1:88389858-88689858 GCF_002776525.5 Piliocolobus tephrosceles | reverse complement strand
TGTGCAATGTAAAGAAATCTTCATCTATGTGAGATGAATAAACATGGAAAGAAGCAGATTCACAGAATGCTTCTTTCCAGTTTTTATCTGAACATATTTCCCTTTTCACCTTAGTCATGAATGTCCTCCTGAAAGTCCCTTTGTGGATCCATCCATGAGAGTTTCCAAGCTGTGTAATGTAAATAAAGCTTTATCTATGTGAGATGATTGCACGTATCACAGAACAGTTTCCTAGAAAGCATCCTTCCCGTTTTTGTCTGAGGCTATTTGCCTTTTCACCATCGGCATCAACATGCCTCCGATTATCACTTGGTACCTGTTTCTCCAAAAGTGTTTCCCTGACGCTGTATGAGAAGAGAAGTATAACACTGTGACTGGAATGCACACATCGCAAAGGAGTTCCTCCGAAAGCTTCTCTCCAGCTTCAGTCTGGACATATTTCCTTCTTCACCACAACCCTCAAAGTGCCCCTGAATATCCCATCACACGCTAAACATACACAGGGTTAGAAAACTGCTCAATGAAAAGAGAGGCTTAACTGAGCGATAGGAATTAGGACGGTGCACAGCAGTTTCACAGAAAGCTTCCTACTGGATGTTTCCTGAGGATATTTCTTTCTCCATAATCTAAAGATCGTTCCCAAATGTCCTTCCTCAGATTCCACAAAAACAGTGATTTCAAGCTGCTCAATCAAAAGAATGGTTTAACTCTATGAGACGAATGCACACATCACAAAGCAGTGGCTCAGAAAGTTTCTCTGCAGGATACAACAGAATACTTTTCCTTGTTCACAAGAAGCCTCCGGGCGTCACTAAATATCCCTTCACAGATTCGTCAAAGACAGAGATTCGAAACTGGACAACATTAATTCTGTGAAGTGAATGCACATATCAGAGAGCAGATTCTTGGAATGCTTCTTCCTCGATTTTATCTCAGTATATTTCACTATTCACCATAGTCCTCATGCACTCTGATATATCACCATTTCGGGTTCACAGGAACAGTGTTCAAACGCTGCCTTGAGAAAAAAGGAGGTATAACTCCCTGAGTGGAATGCGTATATCAAAATGTAATTTCTCAGAAAGCTTCTATTCACTTTTATCTGAATATGTCTTCTCTTTCACCATAGGCCTGAATATTCTCCCAAATGTCCCTTCACAGAACTCTGCATGATGGAGTTTCCAAACTGCGTAATATAAGAAAAGTTTTAACTATGTAATATTAATTAATATATCTAACACAAAGCCGTTTCACAGAAATCTTCTTTACAGTTTTTGTGTGAGGATATTTCCTTTTTCACCATAGCCCTCCCGATACTTCTGAATGTCTCTTGGTAGCTCTTTCTCCAAAAGGGATTGTGGAGTCCTCTAGGAGAAGAAAGGTATATTTCTGTGAGTGGAATGCACATGTCAAAAAGCAGCTCCTCAGAAAGCTTCTCTCCAGTTTCAATCTGAAGACGTTTCCTTTCTCACATTAGCCTCAAAGCACTCCTGAATATCATGTCGCAGACTAAACAAAATCAGTGTTATGATACAGCTCAATGTAAAGAGAAGCTTAACTGTGTGAGCAGAATTCACGTGACACAGAGCAGTTTCACAGAATGCTCCCTTCTGCTTTCTCTATGAGGTTATTTCTTTTTCAGGATATTCTAAAGAGCGTTTCCAAATGTCCTTTCTCAGATTGCACAGAAACAGTGATTTCACACTGCTTTATCAAAAGAATGATTTAACTCTCTGAGATGAATACAAACATCACAAAAGAGTTTCGCAGAAAGCTTCTCTCCGATTTTCGATGGAAGACATTTGCTTGCTCGACACAGGCCTCCAGTTGCGACTTACTATCCCTTCGCAGAACCCTCAAAGACTGACTTTCAAAATGGGAAATGTAGAATAAGCTGTAACTCTGTGAAAAGAATGGACATGTCAGAGAGCAGTGTCTTCGAGTGCTTTTTTCTGTTTTGTATTAGACGACATTTCACTTTTTGCCTTAGTTTTCAATGTGCTCCGAATATCACTCTTTTGATTTTACAGGAACAGTGTTCAAACTGTGCCTTATAATAAGAATGTTATAACTCCCTGGGTGGAATGCACACATCACCAAGCAGTTTCTCAGAAAGCTTTTGTCCGATTTTTATCTGAATATATTTCATATTTCACCAGACGACTGAAGTGATCCCAAATATCCCTTCGCGGATCCATCAACGAGAGAGTTTCCAAGCTGCACAATGTAGAGAAAGCTTCATCTATTTGAGATGAATAAACATAGGAAAAAGCAGATTCACAGAAACCTTCTTTCCAGTTTTTATCTGAAGATATTTCCTTTTTCAACATAGTTTGGAATGTGCTCCCGAAGGTCTGTTCGTAGATCCGTCTGTCTTCACTCTGCGTAATGTAAAGAAAGCTTTATCTACGTGAGATGATTTCACATTTCACAGACTAGTTTCCTAGAAAGCTTCTTTACAATTTTTGACTGAGGCTATTTCACTTTTGACCATCGGCATCAACATGCTCCCGAATATCACTTGGTACCTGGGTACCTGTTTCTCTAAAAGGGTTTCCCCAATGCTGTATGAGAAGAGAGGTATAACACTGTGACTGGAATGCACAAGTCACAAAGCAGTTCCTCGGAAAGCCTCTCTCCACTTTCTGTCTGAACATATTTCCTTTTTCACTGTTAGCCTCAAAGTGCTCCCGAATATCCCATCATATGCTAAACATACACAGGGCTAGAAAACTGCTCAATGAAAAGAGAGGCTTATCTGCAGGAGAGGAATTAAGACGACACAGAGCAGTTTCACAGAAAGCTTCCTTCTGGATTTTACTTGAGGATATTTCTTTCTCCATATACTAAGGATCATTCCTAAATGTCCTTCCTCAGATTCCTCAAAAAGGGTGATTTCTAGCTGCTCAATCCAAAGAATGGCTTAACTTTAGGAGATGAATACACACATTGCAAAGCAGTTGCTCAGAACGTTTCTCTGCAGGTTTCATCAGAAGACGTTTACTCGCTCACCAGAAGCCTTCAGCCTCACTAAATATCCCTTCCCAGATTCTTCAAAGACAGAGTTTCGAAACTGGGCAACATAGAGTAAGCATTAACTCTGTGAAGTGAATGCACATATCAGAGAGCAGATTCTTGGGGAATGCTTCTTCCTCGATTTTATTTCACTATACATCACTATTCGCCAAGCCCTCCATGCGTTCCGAAATATCACATTTTCGGTTTCACAGGAACAGTGTTCAAACACAGCCTTGTGAGAAAAGAGGTATAACTCCCTGAGTGGAATGTATACATCACAAAGTAGTTTCTCAGAAAGCTTCCATCGAGTTTTTATCTGAAGATATCTCCTCTTTCACCATAGGCATGAATAGGCATGAATGTGCTCCCGAATATTGCTTCGCAGATCTGTGCATGATGGAGTTTCCAAACTGCGTAATATAATTAAAGTTTTAACTATGGTAGATGAATAAATACATCTAACACAAAGCAGTTTCACAGTAATCTTCTTTCTGGTTTTTGTCTGAGGATATTTCCTTTCTCACCATAGTCAACTCACGAATATCTCTTGGTAGATTTTTCTCCAAAAGAGATTCCAGAATCCTCTAGGAGAAGAAAGGTATATTTCTGTGAGTGGAATGCACACGTCACAAAGCAGCTCCACAAAAAGCTTCTCTCCAGTTTTTATCTGAAGACGTTTCTTTTCTCCCTGTAAGCCTCAAAGTCCTCCAGAATATCCCTTTGCAGACTATATAAAAACAGTGTTATGATACAGCTCAATGAAAAGAGAAGTTTAACTGTGTGAGTGGAAATCATGTGACACAGCAGT
The DNA here is from genome assembly GCF_002776525.5 of Piliocolobus tephrosceles. Classification (NCBI taxonomy): domain Eukaryota; kingdom Metazoa; phylum Chordata; class Mammalia; order Primates; family Cercopithecidae; genus Piliocolobus; species Piliocolobus tephrosceles. Next base: position 88,686,032 of record NC_045448.1, on the reverse strand, counting down.
TTCACAGAAAGCTTCCTTCTGGTTTCTCTCTGAGGTTATTTCTTTTTCGGGATATTCTAAAGAGTGTTTCCAAAGGTCCTTTCTCAGATTCCACAGAAACAGTGATTTCAAACTGCTTAATCCAAATAATGACTTTAGTCTATGAGATCAATACAAACATCACAAAAGAGTTTCGCAGAAAGCTTCTCTCCACTTTTTGATGGAAGACATTTCCTTGATTGACACAGGCCTCTGGTTGACTCTTACTATCCCTCACACAATTCTCAAAGACCGACTTTCAAAGTCGGAAATGTAGAGTAAGCTTTAACCATTTGAAAAGAATGGACATGTCAGAGAACAGTTTCTTCTACTGCTTCTTTCTGTTTTTTATTGGACGACATTTCATTTTTTGCCATAGTCTTCAATGTGTTCCGAATATCACTCTTTTGGTTTTACAGGAACAATGTTTAAACTGTGTCTTATGAGAAGAAAGTTATAACTCCCTGAGTGGAATGTACGCAGCACCAAGCAGTTTCTCAGAAAACTTCTCTCCAGTTTTTATCTGACTATATGTCCTATTTCACCATAGGCCTGAATGCGATCCCAAATAACCCTTTGCGGAACCATCCACGAGGGAGATTCCAAGCTGTGTAATGTACAGAAAGTCTCATCTATGTGAGATGAATAAACATAGTTAAAAGCAGATTCACAGAAAGCTTCTTTCCAGTTTTTATCTGAAGACATTTCCTTTTTCACCACAGTTCAGAATGTGCTCCCGAACGTCCATTTGTGGATGCATCCATGACAGTTTCCAAGATGTGTAATGTAAAGAAAGCTTTATCTATACGAGATGATTACACATATCACAAAGTAGTTTCCTAGAAAGATTCTTTCCAGTTTTTTTCTGAGATTATTTCCCTTTACACCATTGGCATCAACATGCTCCCGAATATCACTTGGTACCTGTTTCTCCAAAATAGTTTTCTCGACGCTGTATGAGAAGAGAAGTATAACACTGTGAGTGGAATACACACGTCAAAAAGCAGTTCCTTGGAAAGCTTCTCTCCATTTTAGGTCTGAACGTATTTCCTTTTTCACCGTAAGCCTATAAGTGCTCCCGAATATCCCGTTACACGCTCAACATACACAGGCTAGAAAACTGTTCAATGAAAAGAGAGTCTTATCTGTGTGAGAGGAATTAAGTCAACATAGAGCAGTTTCACAGAAAGCTTTCTTCTGGATTTTAACTGAGGATAGATCTTTCTTCATATTCTAAGGATTGTTCCCAAATGTCTTTCCCCAGATTCCACAAATATAGTGATTTCAAGCTGCTCAATCCAAAGAATGGTTTAACTCTAGGACACGAATACACACATCACAAAGCAGTTGCTCAGAACGTTTCTCTGCAGGATTCATCGGAAGACGTTTCCTCGCTCACCACAAGCCTCCAGGCGTCACTAAATATCCCTTCACAGATTCTTCAAAAACAAAGTTTCGAAATTGGGCAACATAGAATAAACATTAACTCTGTGAAGTGAATGCACATATCAGAGAGCAGATTCTCGGAACGCTTCTTCCTCGATTTTATTTCAGTATATTTCAATATTCACCATAGTCCTCATTGCATTCTGAAATATCATTATTTCAGTTTCACAGGAACGGTGTTCAAACACAGCCTTGTGAGAAAAGAGTTACAACTCCCTGAGTGGAACACATACATCACAAAGTAGCTTCTCAGAAAGTTTTCTATCCAATTTTTGTCTGAAGATATCTCCTCTTTCTCTGTAGCCCTGAATGTACTCCCCAATGTCCCTTCACAGATCTGTGCATGACAGAGTTTCCAAACTGCATAACGTAATTAAAGTTTTAACTATGGGAGACGAATAAATATATCTAACACAAAGCAGTTTCACAGAAATCTTCTTTCCAGTATTTGTCTGAGGCTATTTCCTTTTTCACCATTGTCGTCGCTATACTCCCGAATATCTCTTGGTAGCTTTTTCCCCAAAAGGGATTCCGGAGTCCTCTAGGAGAGAAAGGTATACTTCTGTGAGTGGAATGCACACGTCAAATGGCAGCTCCACAGAACTTGTCTCCAGTTTCTGTCTAAAGGCGTTTCCTTTCTCACCGTCAACCTCGAAGCATTCCAGAATATCCCTTTGCAGACTAAACAAAAACAGTGTTATGATACTGATCAATGGAAAGAGAAGCTTAACTGTGTGGGCGGAATTCACATGACACAGAGTAGTTTCACGGAAATATTCCTTCTGTATTCTCTCTGATATTATTTCTTTTTCAGAGTATTCTAAAGAGCATTTCCAAATGTTCTTTTTCAGATTCCACAGAAGGATTCTGGAATCCTCTAGGAGAAGAAAGGTATATTTCTGTGAGTGGAATGCACACGTCACAAAGCACCTCCTCAGAAAGCTTCTCACCAGTTTCTATCTGAAGACGTTTCCTTTCTCACCTTAAGCCTCCAAGCCCTCAAGAATATCCCTTCTCAGACTAAACAGAAAGTGTTATGATACAGCTCAGTGAAAAGAGAAGCTTAACTGTGTGAGTGGAATTCACGTGACACAGAGCAGTTTCACAGAAAGCTTCCTTCTGGTTTCTCTCTGAGGTTATTTCTTTTTCAGAATATTCTAAATACCGTTTCCAAGTGTCCGACCTCAGATTCCACAGAAACAGTGATTTCAAACTGCTCAATCCAAAGAATGATTTACCTCTATGAGATGAATACAAACATCACAAAAGAGTTGCACAGAAAGCTTCTCTCCAATTTTTGATGGAAGACATTTCCTTGCTCGACACATGCCTCTGGTTACCACTTACTATCCTTTCGCAGAACCCTCAAAGGACGACTTTCAAACTGGGAAATGTACAATAAGCTTTAGCCCTGTGAAAAGAATGGACATGACAGAGAGCAGTTTCTTCGAGTCCTTCTTTCTGTTTTCTATTAGACGACATTTCACTTTTTGCAATTGTCTTCAATGTGCTCTGAATATCACTCTTTTGGTTTTAAGGGAACAGTGTTCAAAATGTGCCTTATGAGAAGAAAGCTAAAACTCCCTGATTGGAACGCTAACATCACCAAGCAGTTTTACAGAAAGCCTCTCTCCAGTTTTTATGTGACTATATTTCCTCTTTCACCATAGTCCCGAATGTGATCTCAAACATACTTTCGCTGATCCATCCACGAGGAAGTTTCCAAGCTGTGTAATGTAAAGAAAGCTTCATCGATGTGAGATGAATAAACATGGCAAAAAGCAGATGCACAGAAACCTTCTTTCCAGTTTTTATCTGAAGATATTTCCCTTTTCACCATTGTCGTGAATGTGCTCCCGAAGGTCCCTCCGTGGATCCAACCATAAGAGTTTCCAAGCTGTGTAATGTAAAGAAAGCTTTATCTATGTGAGCTGGTTACACATATCACAGAGTAGTTTCCTAGAAAGCATCCTTCCAGTTTTTGTCTGAGGCTGCTTCCCTTTTCACCATTGGCATCAACATGCTCCTGATTATCACTTGGTACCTGTTTCTCCAAAATGGTTTCCCCGACGCTGTATTAGAAGAGAGGTATAACACTGGGACGGGAATTCACACGCAACAAAGCAGTTCCTCTCAACATAAGCCTCAAAGTGCTCCCGAATATCCTATCACACGCTAAACATACACAGGGTTAGAAAACTTCTCAATGAAAAGAGAGGCTTAACTGAGCGATAGGAATTAGGATGACGCAGAGCAGTTTCCAGGAAGCTTCCTACTGGATGATTCCTGAGGATATTTCTTTCTCCATAATCTAAGGATCGTTCCCAAATGTCCTTCCTCAGATTCCACAAAAACAGTGATTTCAAGCTGCTCCATCAAAAGAATGGTTTAAATCTATGAAACGAATGCACATCACAAAGCAGTGGGTCAGAAAGTTTCTCTGCAGGATTCATCGGAAGCCGTTTCCTTGCTCACCAGAAGCCTCTGGGTGTCACTAAATATCCCTTCACAGATTTGTCAAAGACAGAGTTTCAAAACTCGACAACATTTATACTGTGAAGTGAATGCACATATCAGAGACCAGATTCTTGGAACGCTTCTTCCTCGGTTTTATTTCAGTATATTTCACTGTTCGCCATGATCCTCAATACACTCTGAAATATCACCTTTTTGGTTTCACAGGAAGAGTGCTCAAATGCTGCCTTGTTAAAAAAAGAGGTATAACTCCCTGAGTGGAATGCGTATATCACAAAGTAATTTCTCAGAAAGCTTCTATTCACTTTTATCTGAATATATCTTCTCTTTCACCATAGGCCTTGAATATTCTCCCAAATGTCCCTTCTTGGAACTGTGCATGACGGAGTTTCCAAACTTGATAATATAAGAAAAGTTTTAACTATGCGAGATTAATAAATATATCTAACACAAAGCCGTTTCACAGAAATCTTCTTTCAAGTTTTTGTGTGAGCATAATTCCGTTTTCACCATAGCCCTCCCTACAGTTCCAAATGTCTCTTGGTAGCTCTTTCTCCAAAAGGATTCCGGAATTCTCTAGGAGAAGAAAGGTATATTTCTGTGAGTGGAATGCACACGTCACAAAGCTGCTCCTCAGAAAGCTTCTCTCCCGTTTCAATCTGAAGACATTTCCTTTCTCACATAAGCCTCAAAGCGCTCCTGAATATCCCTTCACAGACTAAACAAAATCAGTGTTATGATACACTTCAATGAAAAGAGAAGCTTAACTGTGTGAGCAGAATTCATGTGACACAGAGCAGTTTCACAGAAAGCTCCCTTCTGGTTTCTCTCTGAGGTTATTTCTTTTTCAGGATATTCTACAGAGCATTTCCAAATGTCATTCTCAGATTCCACAGAAACAGTGATTTCAAAATGCTCAATACAAAGAATGATTTAACTCTCTGTGATGAATACAAATATCACAAAAGAGTTGCACAGAAATCTTCTCTCCGACTTTCAATGGAAGACGTTTCCTTGCTCGACACAGGCCTCTGGTTGCGACTTACTATCCTTTCGCAGAACCCTCAAAGACCGATTTTCAAACTGGCTAATGTAGAATAAGCTTTAACCCTGTGAAAAGAATGGACATGTCAGAGAGCAGTGTCTTTGAGTGCCTTTTTCTGTTTTGTATTAGATGACATTTCACTTTTTGCCTTAGTCTTCAATGTGCTCCAAATATCACTCTTTTGGATTTACCGGAACAGTGTTCAAACTGTGCCTTATGAGAAGAAAGTTATAACTCCCTGAATGGAATGCACACATCAGCAAGCAGTTTCTCAGCAAGCTATTGTCCAGTTTTTATCTGAATATGTGTTGTATTTCACCAGAGGCCCAAAGTGATCCCAAATATCCCTTCACGGATCCATCCACGAGGGAGTAACCAAGCTGCATAATGTAGAGAAAGCTTCATCTATGTGAGATGTATAAACATAGGAAAAAGCAGATTCACAGAAACCTTCTTTCTAGTATTTATCTTAAGATATTTCCTTTTTCACCACAGTTCTGAATGTGCTGCCGAAGGTCTCTTCGTAGATCCGTCTGTCTCCAATCTGCACAATGTAAAGAAAGCTTTATCTATGTGAGATGATTTTACATATCACAGATTAGTTTCCTAGCAAGCTTCTTTCAAGTTTTTGTCTGAGGCTACTTCCCTTTTCACCATCAGCATCAACTTGCTCCCGAATACCAGTTAGTACCTGTATCTCCAAAATGGTGTCCCTGACGCTGTATGAGAAGAGAGGTATAACACTGTGACTGGAATGCACCCGTCACAAAGCAGTTCCTCGGAATGCTTCTCCCAGTTTTGGTCTGAACATATTTCCTTTTTCACCACTAGCCTCAAAGTGTTCCTGAATATCCCATCACATGCTCAATATACACAGGTCTAGAAAACTGCTCAATGGAAAGGGAGGTTTATCTGAGTGAGAGGAATTAATATGACACAGAGCAGTTTCACAGAAAGCTTCCTTTTGGATTTTACCTGAGGATATTTCTTTCTCCATTTTCTAAGGATCGTTCCCAAATGTCATTCTTCAGATTCCACAAAAAGAGTGACTTCAAGCTGCTCAATCCAAGGAATGATTTAACTGTAGGAGTCGAATACACACATCGCTAAGCAGTTGCTCAGAATGTTTCTCTGCAGGTTTCATCGGAAGACGTTTCCTCGCTCACCACAGCCCTCCGGGCGTCACTAAATATCCCTTCACAGATTTTTCAAAACAGAGTTACGAAACTGGGCAGCATAGTGTAAGCATTAACTCTGTGAAGTAAATGCACATATCAGAGAGCAGATTCTTGGAATGCTTCTTCCTCGATTTTATTTCAGTATATTTCACTATTCCCCACAGTCCTCAATGCGCTCCAAAATATCACCTTTTCGGTTTCACAGGAACAGTGTTCAAACACTGCCTTGTGAGAAAAGAGGTATAACTCCCCGAGTGGAATGCATACATCACAAACTAGTTTCTCAGAAAGCTTCTATCCAGTGTTTATCTGTATATATCTCCTCTTTCACCATAGGCCTGAATGTGCTCCCGAATGTCCTTTCGCGGATCTGTGCATGACGGAGTTTCCAAACTGCACCATATAATTTGAGTTTTAACTATGTGAGATGAATGAATATATCTAACAGAAAGCTGTTTCACAGAAATTTTCTTTCCAGTTTTTGTCTGAGGATATTTCCTTTTTCATCTTAGCCCTCCCTATACTCCCGAATATCTCTTGATAGCTTTTTCTCCAAAAGGGATTCTGGAACCCTCTAGGAGAAGAAAGGTATATTTCTGTCAGTGGAGTGCACACGTCATAAAGAAGATCCTCAGAAAGCTTCTCTCCAGTCTCTATCTGAAGGCGTTTCCTTTCTCACCATAAGCCTGAACGCCCTCCAGTGTATCGCTTTGTAGACTACACAAAAACAGTGTTACGATACATCTCAATGAAAAGAGAAGCTTAACTGTGTGAGCAGAATTCATATGACACAGAGCAGTTTCACAGAAAGCTTCCTTCTGGTTTCTCTCTGAGATTATTTCTTTTTCAGGATATTCTAAAGAGTGATTCGAAATGTTATTTCTCACATTATACAGAAACAGTGATTTCAAACTGATCAATCCAAAGAATGATTTAACTATATGAGATGAATACAAACATCACAAAAGAGTTGCACAGAAAGCTTCTCTCCGATTGTCGACGGAGGACATTTCCATGCCTCACACAGGCCTCCATACGCCACCTACTTTCCTTTCGCAAAACCCTCAAAGACCGAATTTCAAACTCGGAAATATAAAGTAAGCTTTAAACATGTGAAAAGAATGGACATGTCGGAGAAGAGTTTCTTCGAGTACTTCTTTCTGATTTTCATTGGACGACATTTCACTTTTTTGCCATAGTCTTCAATATGCTCGGAATATCACCCTTTTGGTTTTACAGGAACATTGTTCAAACTGTGCCTTATGAGAAGAAAGTTATAACTCCCTGAGTGGAATGCACACATCACAAAGCAGTTTCTCACAAAGCTTCTCTCCAGTTTTTATCTAACTCTATTTCCTATTTGACCACAGGCCCGAATGTGATCCCAAATATCCCTTCACGGATCCATCCACGAGGTAGGTTCCAAGCTGCGTATTGTAAAGAAAGTTTCATCTATGTGATATGAATAAACAGCAAAAAGCAGATTCACAGAAAGCTTCTCTCCAGTTTTTATCTGACTATAATTGCTATTTCACCATAGGCCTGAATATAATCCCAAATATCCCCTCACGGATCCATCCCTGAGGGAGTTTTCTAGCTGTGTAACGTAAACAATGCTTCATCTATGTGAGATAAATAAACATGCAAAAAGCAGATTCACAGAAAGCCTCTTTCCAGTTTTATCGGAATGTATTTCCATTTTCACCATAGTCCAGAATGTGCTCTCGAAGGTGCCTTCGTGGATCCGTCCATGACAGTTTCCAAGTTGTGTAATATAAAGGAAGCTTTATTTATGTGAGATGATTACACATATCACAGAGTAGTTTCCTAGAAAGCTTCTTTCCAGTTTTCATCTGAGGATATTTCCCTTTTCACCATCGGCAACAACATGCTCCCGAATATTACTTGGTACCTGTTTCTCCAAAAGGATTTCCCCGACGCTGTATGAGAAGAGAGGTATAACACTGTGACTGGAATGCACATGTCACAAAGCAGTTCCTCGGAAAGCTCCTCTCCAGTTTCGTTCTGAACATATTTCCTTTTTCACCGGTATCCTCAAAGTGCTCCTTAATATTCCTTCAAACGGTAAACATACACAGGGTTAGAAAACTGCTCAATGAAAAGAGAGGATTAACTGAGCAAGAGTAATTAAGACAACACAGAGTAGTTTCAGAGAAAGCTTCCTTCTGGATTTTAACTGAGGATATTTCTTTCTCTGTATTATTAGGATTGTTCCCAAATGTCCTTCCGCAGATGCCACAAAAACAGTGATTTCAAACTGATCAATACAAAGAATGGTATAACTTTAAGAAACGAATACACACATCACAAAGCAGTTGCTCAGAATGTTTCTGTGCAGGATTCATCGGAAGACGTTTCCTTACTCACCACAAGCCTCCGGGCATCACTAAATATCCCTTCACAGATTCTTCATAGACAGAGTTTCAAAACTTGGCAACATAGAGTAATCGTTAACTCTGTGAAGTGAATGCACATATCAGAGAGCAGATTCTTGGAACAGTTCTTCCTCAATTTTATTTCAGTATATTTCACTATTCACCATAGTTCTCAATGTGCCCTGAGTATCACTTTTTCGGCTTCATAGGAACAGTGTTCTAACACTGCCTTGTGAGAAAAGAGGTATAAGTCCCTGAGTGGAATGCATACACCACAAAGTAGTTTCTCAGAAAGCTTCTATCCAGTTTTTATCTGAAGATATCTCCTCTTTCACTGTAGGCCTGAATGTGCTCCCGAATGTCCCTTCACGGATCCGTTCATGACGGAGTTTCTAAACTGCCTTATATAAGAAAAGTTTTAACTATGCAAGATAAATAAGTATATCTAACAAAGCAGTTTCACAGAAATCTTCTTTCCAGTTTTTGTCTGAGAATATATCCTTTTCCACCATATCCGTCCCTATACTCCCGAATGTCTTTTGGTAGCTTTTCTCCAAAAGGAATTCCGAAATCCTCTATCATACGAGAGGTATATTTCTGTGAGTGGAATGCACATGTCACAGGGCAGCTCCACAGAACGCTTCTCTCCTGTTTCTGTCTAAAGATGTTTCCTTTCTCACCGTAACCCTCAAAGCTCTCCAGAATATTTCTTCACAGACTAAACAAAAACAGTGTTGTGATACTGATCAATGAAAAGAGAAGCTTATCTCTGTGAGCAGAATTCACATGACACAAAGTAGTTTAACAGAAAGCTTCCTTCTGGATTGTCTCTGATATTATTTGTTTTTCAGGGTATTCTAAAGAGCGTTTCCAAATGTTCTTTCTCAGATTCCAAATAAGCAGTGATTTCAAACTGCTCAATCCAAAGAATGATTTAACTCTCTGAGGTGAATGCAAATATCCCAAAAGAGTTGCCCAGAAAGCTTCTCTCCAATTTTCGATTAAGACATTTCCTTGCCTCACACAGGCCTCCGGTCGCCACTTATTTTACCTTAGCAGAACCCTCAAAGACCGAATTTCAAACTGGGAAATGCAGAGTAACCTTTATCCCTGTGAAAAGGATGGGCATGTTGGAGATCAGTTTCTTCGAGTCCTTCTTTCTGTTTTGTATTGGACGTCATTTCACTTTTAGCCATAGTCTTCAATATGCTCTGAATATCACCATTTTGGATTACAGGAACACTTTTCAAACTGTGTCTTATGAGAAGGTTTTGACTCCGTGAGTGGAATGCTCACATCGCCAAGCAATTGCTCAGAAAGCTCCTCTCCACTTTTTATCTGACTATATTTCCTCTTTCACCATAGGCTCGAATGTGATCCCAAATATCCTTTCGTGGATCCATTCACGAGGGAATTTCCAAGCTTTGTAATGTAAAAGTGCTTCATCTATGTGAGATGAATAAACATAGCAAAAAGCAGATTCACAGAAAACTTCTTTCCACTTTTTATCTGAAGATATTTCCTTTAGTCCTGAATGTGCTCCTGAAGGTCCCTTCATGGATCTGTAAATGACAGGTTCTAAGCTGCATAATGCAAAGAAAGCTTTATCTATGAGAGACGATTACACATATCACAGAGGAATTTCCTAGAGAGCATCTTTCCAGTTTTGTCTGAGGCTATTTCCCTTTCCACCATTGGCATCAGCGTGCTCCCGAATATCACTTGATACCTGTTTCTCCAAAAGGGTTTCCCCAATGCTGTATGAGAACAGAGGTATAACACTGTGAGTGGAATGCACACTTCATAAAGCCATTTCTTGGAAAGCTTCTCTCCAGTTTCTGTCTGAACACATTTCCTTTTTCGCCATAAGCCTCCAAGTGCTCCCGAATATCCCATCACATGCTAAACATACACAGGGTAAGAAAACGGGTCAATGAAAAGAGAGGCTTAACTGAGTGAGAGGATTTAAAACGACACAGGGCAGTTTCACAGAAAGCTTCCTTCTGGATTTTACCTGAAGATATTTCTTTCTCCGTATTCTAAGGATCATTCCCAAATGTCCTTCCTCGGATGCCGCAAAAACAATGATTTAAACCTGCTCAATCCAAGGAATGATATAACTTTATGAGACGAATATACACATTGCAAGGAAGTTGCTAAGAAAGTTTCTCTGTATATTTCATCGGAAGACATTTCCTCGCTCAACATAAGCCTCTGGGCGTCACTAAAAATCCCTTGACAGATTCTTCAAAAACAGAGTTTCAAAACTGACTAACATAGAGTAAGCATTAACTCTGTGAAGTGAATGCACATCTCAGAGAGAAGATTCTGGGAATGCTTCTTCCTGGATTTTATTTCAGCATATTTCACTATTCGCCATTGTCCTCAACGCGCTCTGAAATATCACATTTTCGGTTTCACAAGAACAGTGTTCAAAAACTGTCTTGTGAGAAAAGTGGTACAACTCCCTGAGTGGAATGCATACATCATAAAATAGTTACTCAGAAAGCATCTCTCCAGTTTTTATCTGAAGATATCTGATCTTTCACTGTAGGCCTGAATGTGCTCTCGAATGTCCCTTCACGGATCCGTGCATGAAGGTGTTTGCAAACAGCATAATAAAAGAAACTTTCTAACTCTGCGAGATTAATAAATATATATAACACAAAGCAGTTTCACAGAAATATTCTTTACACTTTTTGTCTGAGGATATTTCCTTCTTCACAAGAGCTGTCCCTATACTCTCGAATGTCTCTTGGTAGCTTTTTCTGCGAAACGGGTTCCAGAGTCCTCTAGGAGAAGAAAGGTATATTTCTGTGAGTGAAACGCACAAGTCACAAAGCAGCTCCTCAGAAAACATTTTTCGGGTTTCTAACTGAAGACGTATCCTTTCACACCGTGCATCTCAAAGCACTCCTGAATATCCCTTCTCAGACTAAACAAAAACAGTGTTATGATACAGCTCAATGAAAAGAGAAGCTTAAATGTGTGAGCGGAATTCACGTGCTACAGAGCAGTTTCACATAAAGCTTCCCTCTGGTTTCTATCTGAGGTTATTTCTTTTTCAGGATATTCTAAAGGGCGTTTCCAAATGTCCTTTCTCAGATTCCACAGAAATAGTGATTTCGAACTGCTCAGTCCAAAGAATGATTTAACTCTATGAGATGAATACAAACATCACAAAAGAGTTGCGCAGAAAGGTTCTCTCCACTTTTCGATAGAAGACATTTCCTTGCACATGCCTCCGGTTACCACTTACTATCCTTTCGCAGAACCCTCAAAGGACGACTTTCAAACTGGGAAATGTACAATAAGCTTTAACACTGTGAAATAATGGACATGACAGAGAGCAGTTTCTTCGAGTCCTTCTTTCTGTTTTCTATTAGACGACATTTAACTTTTTATCATAGTCTTCAACGTGCTCTGAATATTACTCTTTTGGTTTTAAGGGAACAATGTTCAAAATGTGCCTTATGAGAAGAAAGCTAAAACTCCCTGATTGGAATGCTAACATCACCAAGCAGTTTTACAGAAAGCTTCTCTCCAGTTTTTATGTGACTATATTTCCTCTTTCACCATAGACCCAAATGTGATCCCAAATATCCTTTCGCTGATCCATCGACAAGGGAGTTTCCAAGCTGTGTAATGTAAAGAAAGCTTCATCTATGTGAGATGAATAAACGTGGCAAAAAGCAGATTCACAGAAAGCTTCTTTCCAGTTTTTATCTGAAGATATTTCCCTTTTCACCATTGTCGTGAATGTGCTCCTGAAGGTCCCTTCATGGATCCGTCCATGAGAGTTTCCAAGCTGCATCATGTAAAGAAAGCTTTATTTATGTGAGATGATTACACATATCACAGAGCAGTTTCCCAGTAAGCATCCTTCCAGTTTCTGTCTGAGGCTATTTCCCTTTTCACCATCGGCATCAACATGCTCCCCAATATGACTTGGTACCTGTTTCTCCAAAATGGTTTTCCCGTTGCTGTATGAGGAGAGAAGTTTAACACTGTGAGTGGAATACACATGTCAAAAAGCAGTTCCTAGGAAATCTTCTCTACATTTTCGGTCTGAATGTATTTCCTTTTTCACCGTACGCCTCTAAGTGCTCCTGAATATCCCATTACACGCTCAACATACACAGGCTAGAAAACTGTTCAATGAAAAAAGAGGCTTAACTGTGTGAGAAGAATTAAGTCGACATAGAGCAGTTTCACAGAAAGCTTCCTTCTGGATTTTAACTGAGGATAGATTTTTCTTCATATACAAAGTATCGTTCCCAAATATTCTTCCTCAGATTCCACAAAAACAGTGATTTCAAGCTGCTCATTCCAAGGAATGGTTTAATTTTGGACACGAATACACACATCACAAAGCAGTTGCTCAGAACGTTTCTCTGTAGCATTCATCGGAAGACGTTTCCTCACTCACCACAAGCCTCCGGGCGTCACTAATTATCCCTTCACAGATTCTTCAAAGACAGAGTTTTGAAACTGGGCAACATAGAGTAAGCATTAACTCTGTGAAGTGAATGCACATATCAGAGAGGAGATTCTTGGAATGCTTCTTCCTTGATTTTATTTCAGTATATTTCAATATTCACCATAGTCCTCATTGCGTTCCGAAATATCACTATTTCGTTTTCACAGGAACAGTGTTTAAACACAGCCTTGTGAGAAGATAGGTACAACTCCCTGAGTGGAATGCATACATCACAATGTAGCTTCTCAGAAAATTTTCTATCCAGTTTTTATCTGAAGATATCTCCTCTTTCTCTGTAGGCCTGAATGTGCTCCCGAATGTCCCTTCACGGATCTGTGCATGACGGAGTTTCCAAACTGTGTAACATAATTAAAGTTTTAACTATGGGAGATGAATAAATATATCTAACACAAAGCAGTTTCACAGAAATCTTCTTTCCAGTATTTGTCTGAGGCTATTTCCTTTTTCACCATTGTCGTCGCTATACTCCTGAATATCTCTTGGTAGCTTTTTCTCCAAAAGGGATTCCGGAATCCTCTAGGACAGAAAGGTATACTTCTGTGAGTGGAAAGCACACGTTAATGGCAGCGCCACAAAAAGCTTATCTCCAGGTTCTGTCTAAAGATGTTTCCTTTCTCACCGCCAACCTTGAAGCACTCCAGAATATCCCTTCACAGACTAAACAAAAACAGTGTTATGATACTGATCAATGAAAGGAGAAGCTTAACTGTGTGGGCGGAATTCACATGACACAGAGTAGTTTCACAGAAAGATTCCTTCTGGATTCTCTCTGATATTATTTCTTTTTCAGGGTGTTCTGAAGAGCGTTACCAAATGTTTTTTCTCAGATTCCACAGAAGCAGTGATTTCAAACTGCTCAATCCAAAGAATGATATAACTCTATGAGATGGATGCAAACATCACAAAAGAGTTGCGAAGAAAGCTTCTATCCAATTTTCGATGGAAGATATTTCCTTGCCTCACTCAGTCCTCCGGTTAACACTTACAATCCCTTTGCAGAACCCTCAAAGACAGAATTTCAAACTGGGAAATGTAGAGTAAGCTTTATCCCAGTGAAAAGAATGGACATGACGGACAGCAGTTTCTTCGAGTGGTTCTTTCTGTTTTTGACTGGATGACATTACACTTTTTGCCATAGTCCTCAAAGTGCTTGGAATATCAGTCTTTTTCTTTTACAGGAACATTGTTCAAACTGTGCCTTATGAGAAGAAAGTTGTAATTCCCTGAGCGGAATACACATATCACCAAGCAGTTTCTCAGAAAGCTTCCATCCAGTTTTTATATGACTCTATTTGTTATTTCACCATAGGCTTGAATGTGATCCCAAATATCCCTTTGCGGATCCATCCATGATGGAGTTTCCAAGCTGCATAATAAAAAGAAAGCCTCATCTATGTGAGATGAATAAACATAGCAAAAAGCAGATTCACACAATGCTTCTTTTCACTTTTAATCTGAAGATATTTCATTTTTCGGCACAGTCCAGAATGTGCTCCTGAAGTTCCCTTCATGGATACATCCATGACAGTTTCCAAGCTGCAAATGTAAAGAAAGCTTTATCGAAGTGAGATGATTACACATATCACAGAGCTGTTTCATAGAAAGTTTCTTTGCAGTTTTTGTCTGAGGCTATTTCCCTTTTCACCATTGGCATCAACATGCTCCCCAATATCACTTGCTACCTGTTTCTCCAAAAGGGTTTCCCAGACGCTCTATGAGGAGAGAGGTATAACACTGCTACTGGAATGCACACATCACAAAGCAGTTCCTCGGAAATCTTCTCTCCACTTTCGGTCTGATCATATTTCCTTTTTCACCATAAGCCTCAAAGTGCTCTCAAATATCCCATCACACGCTAAACATACACAGGGCTAGAAAACTGCTCAATGAAAAGAGAGGCTTATCTGAGTGAGAGGAATTAAGACGACACAGAGCAGATTCACAGAAAGCTTCCTTCTGGATTTTACCTGAGGATATTTCTTTCTCCACATTCTAATGATCGTTCCCAAATGTCCTTTCTCAAATTCCCTAAAAACAGTGATTTCAAGCTGCTCAATCCAAAGAATTGTTTAAATATAGGACACGAATACACACACCGCAAAGCAGTTGCTCTGAACATTTCTCTGCAGGTTTCATCGGAAGACATTTCCTCACTCACCAGAAGCCTCTGGCATCACTAAATATCCCTTCACATATTCTTCAAAGACAGAGTTTCAAAACTGGGCAACATAGGGTAAGCATTAACTCTGTGAACTGAATGCACATATCAGAGACCAGATACTTGGAACGCTTCTTCCTCGATTTTATTTCACTATGTTTCACTATTTGCCATAATCCTCCATGCATTCTGAAATATCATTTTTGTGTTTTACAGGAACAGTGTTCAAACACAGCCTTGTGAGAAAAGTGCTATAAATCCCTGAGTGGAATGCATACATCACAAAATAGTTTCTTAGAAAGTTTCTATCGAGTTTTTATCTGAAGATATCTCCTCTTTCATCGTAGGCCTGAATGTGCTACCGAACGTCCCTTCGTGGATCTGTGCATGCCGGAGTTTCCAAACTGCATAATATAATTAAAGTTTTAACTATACGAGATGAATAAATATATCTAATACAAAGCAGTTTCACAGTAATCTTCTTTCCAGTTTTTGTCTGAGGATATTTCCTTTTTCACCATAGTCCACTCCTGATTATCTATTGGTAGCTTTTTCTCCAAAAGAGATTCTGGAATCCTGTAGGAGAAGAATGGTATATTTCTGTGAGTGGAATGCACACGTCCCAAAGCAGGTCCTCAGAAAGCTTCTCTCCAGTCTCTATCTGAAGACGTTTCATTTCTCACCATAAGCCTCAAAGCCCTCCAGCATATTCCTTCACAGAATAACAAAAACAGTGTTGTGATACAGATCAATGAAAAGAGAATCTTAACTGTGTGACCGGAATTCAAGTGACACAGAGCAGTTTCACAGAAAGTTTCCTTCTGGTTTCTCTCTGAGGTTATTTCTTTTCCAGAATATTCTAAAGAGCGTTTCCAAATGTCCTTTCTCAGATTCCACAGAAACAGTGATTTCAAACTGCTATATCCAAGGAATGATTTAACTCTATGACATCAATACAAACATGACAAAAGAGTTGCGCAGAAAGCTTCTCGCCGATTTTCAATGGGAGACATTTCTCTGCCTCACACAGGCCTCCGGTCGCCACTTACTATCCCTTCGCAGAACCCTCAAAAACCGACATTCAAACTGGGAAAGGTAGAGTAAGTTTTAATCCTGTGAAAGGATAGGACATGTCAGAGAGCAGTTTCTTCGAGTGCTTTTTTCTCTTTTTTATTGGATGTCATTTCACTTTTTGCCATAGTCTTCAATGTGCTCCGAACATCACACTTTTGGATTACAGAAACAGTGTTCAAACTGTGCCTTATGCGAAGAAAGTTGTTACTCCATGAGTGAAATGCTCACATCGCCAAGCAGTTTCTCAGAAAGCTTCTCTCCGGTATTTATGTGACTCTATTTCCTCTTTCACCATAGGCCCAAATGTGATTCCAAAGATCCCTTCACGGGTCCATCCACGAGGGAGTTTCCTAGCTGCATAATGTAAAGAAAGATTCATCTACGTGAGATGAATAAACATGGCAAAAAGCAGATTCACAGAAGCTTCTTTCCAGTTTTTATCAGAAGATATTTCCTTTTTCACCATAGTCCATGATGTGCTCCTGAAGGTCCCTTCATGGATCCGTCCATGACAGTTTCCAAGCTGCATAATGTAAAGGAAGCGTTATCTATGTGTGATGATTACACATATCACAGAGTAGTTTCGTAGAAAGCTTCTTTCCAATTTTTTTCTGAGGCCATTTCCCTTTTCACCATCGACAACTACATGCTCCTGAATACCACTTGTTACCTGTTTCTCCAAAAGGGTTTCCCCTACTCTGTATGAGAAGAGAGGTATAACACTGTGACTGGAATGCACACATCACAAGGCAGTTCCCCGGAAAGCTTCTCTTCAGTTTCGGTCTGAACATATTTCCTTTTTCACCGATAGCCTCAAAGTGCTCCAGAATATCCCATCAAACGCTAAACATACACAGGTTTGGAAAACTACTCAATGAAAAGCGAGTCTTAACTGAGTGAGAGGAATTAAGACGACACAGAGTAGTTTCAGAGAATGCTTCCATCTGGATTTTAACTGAGGATATTTCTTTCTCCGTATTCTAAGGATCGTTCCCAAATGTCCTTCCTCAGGTGCCACAAAAACAGTGATTTCAAGCTGATCAATACAAAGAATGGTATAATTTTATGAGACGAATACACACATCGCAAAGCAATTGCTCAGAAAATTTCTCTGCAGGACTCATCGTAAGACGTTTCCTTATTCACCACAAGCCTCCGGGCATCACTAATTATCCCTTCACCAATTCTTCAAAGACAGAGTGTCGAAACTGGGCAACTCTGTGAAGTGAATGCCCATATAAGAGAGCAGATTCTTGGAACATTTCTTCCTTGATTTTATTTCAGTATATTTCACTATTCACCATAGTTCCCAATGTGCCCCGAATATCACATTTTGGTTTCACAGGAACAGTGTTCAAACGCTGCCTTGTGAGATAAAAGGTATAACTCCCTGAGTGCAATGCATACACCACAAAGTAGTTTCTCAGAAAGCTTCTATCCAGTTTTTATCTGATGATATCTCCTCTTTCACCGTAAGCCTGAATGTGCTCCCGAATGTCCCTTCGTGGATCCATTCATGACGGAGTTTCTAAACTGTGTAATATAAGAAAAGTTTTAACTATGCGAGATGAATAAGTATATCTAACACAAAGCAGTTTAACAAAAATCTTCTTTCCAGTTTTTGTCTGAGAATATTTCCTTTTTCACCATATCCGTCCCTATACTCCCAAATGTGACTTGATAGCTTTTTCGCCAAAAGGAATTCCGAAATCCTCTATGATACGAAAGGTATATTTCTGTGAGTGGAATGCACATGTCACAAGGCAGCTCCACAGAAAGCTTCTCTCCAGTTTCCGTCTAAAGTTGTTTCCTTTCTAACTGTAACCCTTGAAACATTCCAGAATATCCCTTCTCAGACTAAACATAAACAGTGTTATGATACTAATCAATGAAAAGAGAAGCTTAACTCTGTGAGCGGAATTCACATGACACAGAGTACTTTAACAGAATACGCCCTTCTGGATTCTCTCTGATATTATTTCTTTCTCAGGGTATTCTAAAGAGCGTTTCCAAGTGCTTTTTCTCAGATTCCACAGAAGCAGTGATTTCAAACTGCTCAATCCAAAGAATGATTTAACTCTCTGAGATGAATGCAAACATCACAAAAAAGTTGCTCAGAAAGCTTCTCTCAAATTTTCCATGGAAGATATTTCCTTCCCTCACACAGGCTTTTGGTTACCACTTACGATCCCTTCACAGAAGCCTCAAAGTCCGACTTTCATACTGGGAAATGTAGAGTAAGCTTTAACCCTGTGAAAAGAATGGACATGTCAGAGAGCAATTTCTTCGAGTGCTTCTTTCTGTTTTTTATTGGATGATATTTCACTTTTTGCCATAGTCTTCAATGTGCTCTGAATATCAGTCTTTTGGTTTTACAGAAACAGTGTTCAAACTCTGCCTCATGAGAAGAAAGTTATAACTCCCTGAGTGGTATGCACACATCACCGAGCAGTTTCTCAGAAAGCTTCTCTCCAGTTTTTATCTGACTATATTTGCTATTTCACCATAGGCAAGAATGTGATTCCAAGTATTCCTTCACTGATCCATTGACGAGGGAAATTCCAAGCTGCATAATATAAAGAAAGCTTCATCTATGTGGGTTGAATAAACATAGCAAAAATCAGATTCACAGAATGCTTCTTACCAGTTTTTATCTGAAGATATTTCCTTTTACACACTAGTCCTGAATGTGCTCCCGAATGTCCCTTCATGGATCCGTCTATGAGAGTTTCCAAGCCACGTAATGTAAAGAAAGTTTCATCTATTTGAGAGGATTATACATATCACTTAGTAGTTTCCTAGAAAGCTTCTTTCCAGTTTTTGTCTGAGGCTATTTCCCTTTTCACTGTCGGCATCAACATGTTCCCGAATATCACTTGGTACCTGTTTCTCCAAAATAGTTTCCCTGACGCTGTGTGAGGAGAGAGGTATAACACTGTGAGTGGAATGCGCACATCACAAAGCAGTTCCTCGGAAAGCTTCTCTCCAGTTTCGGTCTGAACGTATTTTCTTTTCCCCCATAAGCCTCAAAGTGCTCCTGAGTATCCCATCATATGCTAAACATACACAGGGTTAGAAAACTGCTCAATGTAAAGTGAGGCTTAACTGAGCGAGAGGAATTAAGATGACACAGAGTAGTTTCACAGAAAGCTTCCTACTGGATGCTTCCTGAGGATATTTCTTTCCCCATATTCTAAGGATCGTTCCCAAGTGTCCTTCCTCAGATTCCACAAAAACAGTGATTTCAAGCTGCTCAGTTACAAAGAATGGTTTAACTCTATGAAACAAATACACACATCGCAAAGCAGTTGCTCAGAAGGTTTCTCTGCAGGTTTCATTGGAAGATGTTTCTTCACTCACCACAAAATCCGGGCGTCACAAAATATCCCTTCACAAATTCTTCAGAGACAGAATTTCCAAACTGGGCAACATAGAGTAAGCATTAACTCTGTGAAGTGAATGCACATATCACACAGCAGATTCTTGGAATGCTTCTTCCTCGATTTCATTTCAGTATATTTCACTATTCGCCATAGTCCTCAATCTGTTCTGAAATATCACATTTTCAGTTTCACAGGAACAGTGTTCTAACACTGCCTTGTGAAAAAGAGGTATGACTCTCTGAGTGCAATGCATACATCACAAAGTAGTTTCTCAGAAAGCTTCTATCCAATTTTTATCTGAAGATATCTCCTCTTCCACCGTAAGCTGGAATGAGGTCCTGGACGTCCCATCGTGGATCTGTGCATGAAGGAGTTTCCAAACTGCATAATATAATTAAAGTTTTAACTATGCAAGATGAATAAATATATCTAACACAAATCAGTTAAACAGAAATCTTCTTTCCAGTTTTTGTGTGAGGATATTTCCTATTCCACCATAGTCGTCGCAATATTCCCGAATATCCCTTGGTAGCTTTTTCTCCAAAAGAAATTCCGGAATCCCCTAGGAGAATAAAGGTATATTTCTTTCTGTGGAATGTACATGTCACACAGCATCTCCTCAGAAAGTTTCTCTCCCGCTTCTATCTGAAGACGTTTCCATTTTCAATGTAAGCCTCAAAGCACTCCAGAGTATCCCTTCGCGGATTAAACAAAAACAGTGTTATGATACAGCTCAATGAAAAGAGAAGCATAACTCTGTCAGCGGAATTCACGTGACACAGTGCAGTTTCACAGAAATTTTCCTTCAATTTTCTCTCTGAGAATATTTCTCTATCAGGATATTCTAAAGAGTGTTTCCAAATGTCCTTTCTCAGATTCTACCGAAACAGTGATTTCAAACTGCTCAATCCAAAGAATGATTTAACTCTATGAGATGAATGCAAAGATCACAAAACAGTTGTGCAGAAAGCTTCTCTCCGATTTTCGATGGAAGACATTTCTTTGCCTCACACTGGCCTCCTGTTGCCACTTACTATCCTTTTGCAGAAACCTACAAGACCGACTTACAAATTGGAAAATGTAGAGTAAACTTTAACCCTGGGAACAGTATGGGCATGCCAGAGAGCAGTTTCTTCGAGTGCTTCTTTCTGTTTTTTTATTGGACGACATTTCACTTTTTTCCATAGTCTTTAATGTGCTCCGAATATCACTCTTTTGGTTTTACAAGAACAGTGTTCAAACTGTGCCTTATGAGAAGAAAGTTACAACCCCCCTGAGTGGAATGCACACATCACTAAGCAGTTTCTCGGAAAGATTCTCTCCAGTTTTTATCTGACTATATTTTCTCTTTCACCATAGGCCCGAATGTGATCCCAAATATCCCTTCGTGGATCCATCCAGGAGAGAGTTTCCAAACTGTGTAATGTAAAGAAACCTTCATCTATTTGAGGTGAATAAACATACGAAAAAGCAGATTCAAAGAAAGCCTCTTTCCAGTTTTTATCTGAAGATATTTCCTTTTTCAGCATAGTCCAGAATGTACTCTCGAAGGTCCCTCCATGGAGCCGTCCATGACAGTTTCCAAGCTGCATAATGTAAAGAAACCTTTATCTATGTGGGATGATTATACATATCACAGAGTAGTTTCGTAGAATGCTTCTTTCCAGTTTTTCTCTGAGGCTATTTCCCTTTTCACCGTCGACATCAACATGCTCCCCAATATCACGTGGTACCTGTTTCTCCAAAATTGTTCCCCCAACGCTGTATGAGAAGAGAGGTATAACACTGATTGGAATGCACACGTCACAAAGCTGTTCCTCTGAAAGATGCTCTCCAGTTTCGGTCAGAATATATTTCCTTTTTCACCATTATCCTCAAAGTGCTCCCGAATATCCCATCCCATGCTAAACATACACAGGGGTAGAAAACTGCTCAATGAAAAGAAAGGCTTATCTGATTGAGAGGAATTAAGACGACACAGAGTAGTTTCACAGAAAGCTTCCTTCTGGATTTTATTTGAGGATATTTCTTTCTCCATATTCTAAGGATCGTTCCCAAATGTCCTTCCTGACATTTCACAAACACAGTGATTTCAAGCTGCTCAATACAAAGAACGGTATAATTTTATGAGACGAGTACACACATTGCAAAGTCTTTGCTCAGAACGTTTGTCTGTAGGATTCATCGGAAGGCATTTCCTTATTCACCACAAGCCTTCAGGTGTCACTAAATATCCCTTCAGAGACTCTACAGAGACAGAGTTTCGAAACTGGGCAACATAGAGTAAGCATTATCTCTGTGAAGTGAATGCACATATCAGAGAGCAGATTATTGGAACGCTTCTTCCTTGGTTTTGTTTCAGTATATTTCACTATTCACGATAGTCATATATGTGCCCCGAATACCACTTTTTCGGTTTCACAGGAACAGTGTTCTAACACTGCCTTGTGAGAACAGAGGTATAAGTCCCTGAGTGGAATGCATACACCACAATGTAGCTTCTCAGAAAGCTTCTATCCGGTTTTTATCTGAAGATATCTCCTCTTTCACCATAGGACTGAATGTGCTCCTGAATGTCCCTTCGCAGATCCGTTCATGATGGAGTTTATAAACAGTGGAATATAACAAAAGTTTTAACTCTGCAAGATGAATAAGTATATCTTACACAAAGCAGTTTCACAGAAATCTTCTTTCCAGTTTTTGTCTGAGGATATTTCCTTTTTCACCATATCGGTCCCTACACTACCGAATGTCTCTTGGTAGCACTTTCTCTTAAAGGAATTCCGGAATCCTCTATGATATGAAAGGTATATTTCTGTGAGTGGAATGCACATTTCGCAAGGCAGCTCCACAGAAAGCTTCTCTCCATTTTATGTCTAAAGATGTTTCCTTATTCACCATAACCCTCAAAGTGTTCCGGAATACCCCTTCACAGACTAAACAAAACCAGTGTTATGATACAGCACAATGAAAAGAGAAGCGTAATTGTGTGAGCAGAATTCACATGACAGAGCAGTTTCACAGAAAGCTTCATTCTGGTTTCTCTCTGAGGTTATTTCTTTTTCAGGATATTCTAAAGAGCAATTCCAAATGTCCTTTCTCAGATTCCACAGAAACAGTGATTTCAATCTGCTCAATCCAAGCAATGATTTAACTCTATGAGATAAATACAAACATCACAAAAGAGGTGTGCACAAAGCTTCATCCGATTTTCGATGGAAGACAATACCTTGCCTCACACAGTCCTATGGTCGCCACTCACAATCCCTTTGCAGAACCCTCAAAGACCGACTTTCAAACTGAGAAATGTAGAGTAAGCTTTAACCCTGTGAAAAGACTGGACAAATGAGAGCAGTTTTTTCGAGTGCTTCTTTCTGTTTTTTATTGCACACCATTTCACTTTTTACTATTGTCTTCAAAGTGCTCGAATATCACTCTTTTGTTTTCATTGAAACAGTGTTCAAACTGTGCATTATGAGAAGAAAGTTATAACTACCTGAGTGGAATGCACACAACACCAATCAGTTTCTCAGAAATCTTCCCTCCAGGTTTTATCTGACAATATGTGTTATTTCACAATAGGCCCGAATGTGATCCCATATATCCATTTGCAGATCCATCCACGAGGGAGTTTCCAAACTGCGTAATGTAAAGAAAGTTTCATCTATGTGAGATGAATAAACATAGCAAAAAGCAGATTCACAGAAAGCTCCTTTCCAGTTTTTATCTGAAGATATTTCCTTTTTCCCCATGGTCCTGAATGTGCTACAGAAGGTCCCTTCATAGATCCGTCCATGACAGTTTCCAAGCTGCGTAATGTAAAGAAAGCTTTATCTATGTGAGATGATTAAACGTATCACAGAGTAGTTTCCTAGAAAGCTTCTTTCCAATTTTGTCTTAGGCTATTTCCCTTTTCACCATCGGCATCAACATGCTCCCAAATATCACTTGGCACCTGTTTCTCCAAAAGGGTTTCCCTGACGCTGTATGAGAAGAGAGGTATAACACTGTGACTGGAATGCACACGTCACAAAGCAGTTCCTCAGAAAGCTTCTCTCCAGTTTCAGTCTGAACGTATTTCCTTTTTCAGCCTTAGCCTCCTAGTGCTCTCGAATATCCCACCACATGCTAACCATACACAGCGCTAGGAAACTGCTCAATGAAAAGAGAGGCTTATCTGAGTGAGGGGAATTAAGATGACAAAGAGCAGTTTCAGAGGATGATTCCTTCTGATTTTACCTGAGGATATTTCTTTCTCCATATTCTAAGGATCGTTCCCAAATTTCCTTCCTCAGATTCCACAAAAACAGTGCTTTCAAGCTGCTGAATCCAAAGAATGGATTAACTCTAGGAGACGAATAAACACATTGCAAAGCAGTTGCTCAAAACGTTTCTCTGCAGATTTCATTGGAAGACGTTTCCTCGCTCACCACAAGCCTCTGGGCGTCACTAAATATCTCTTGACAGATGCCTCAAAGACAGAGTTTGGAAACTTTGCAACATAGAGTAAGCATTAACTCTGTGAAGTGAATGCACATTTCAGAGAGCAGATTCTTGGAACGCTTCTTCTTCGATTTTATTTCAGTATATTTCACTATTTGCCACAGTCCTGCATGCGTTCTGAATTATCACTTTTTCGGTTTCACAGGAACAGTGTTCTAACACTGCATTGTGGGAAAAGAGGTATAACTCCATGAGTGGAATGCATACATCACAAAGTAGTTTCTCGGAAAGATTGTATCCAGTTTTTATCTGAAGATATCTCCTCTTTCACAGTAGGCCTGCATGTGCTACTGAATGTGCCTTTGTGGATCTGTGCATGATGGTCTTTTTAAACTGCCTAATACAATTAAAGTTTTAACTATGCAAGACGAATAAATATATCTGACACCAAGCAGTTTCATGGAAATCTTCTTTCCAGTATTTGTCTGAGGATATTTCCTTTTCCATCATAGTCGTTGCTATACTCCCAAATGTCTCTTGGTAGCTTTTACTCCGAAAGGGATTTTGGAATCCTCTTGGAGAAGAAAGGTATATTTCTGTCAGTGGAATGCACACGTCACAAAGCGGCTACTCAGAAAGCTTCTCTCCAGTTTCTATCTGAAGACGTTTCCTTTCTCACCATAAGCCTCAAAGCCCTCCAGAATATCCCTGCACAGACTAAACAAAAACAGAGTTATGATACAGCTCAATGAAAAGAGAAGCGTAACTGTGTGAGCAGAATTTATGTGACACAGAGCAGTTTCACAGAAAGATTCCTTCTGGATTCTCTCTGAGGTTATTTCCTTTTCAGGATATTCTAAAGAGCGTTTCCAAATGCCCCTTCTCAGGGTTCACAGAAACAGTGCTTTCAAATTGCTCAATCCAAAGAATGATTAACTCTATGAGATGAATACAAACATCACAAAAGAGTTGGGCTGAAATTTTCTCCCCAATTTTTGATGGAAGAAAATTCCTTCCTTGACACAGGCCTCTGGTTGCCACTTACTATCCCTTCGCAGAAACCTCAAAGACCGACATTCAAACTGAGAAATGTAGAGTAAGCTTTAACCCTGTGAAAAGAATGGACATGTCAGAGAGCAGTTTCTTTGAGTGCTTCTTTCTGTTTTTTATTGGATGACATTTCACTTTTGCCATAATCTTTAATGTGTTCCCAATATCACTCTTTTGGTTTTACAGGAACAGTGTTCAAACTGTGCCTTTTGAGAAAAATGTTATAACTCCCTGAGTGGAATGCTCACATCACCAAGCAGTTTCTCAGAATGCTTCTCTCCAGTTTTTATCTGACTATATTTCCCATTTCACCAGAGGCCCAGATGTGATCCCAAATATCCCTTTGTGGATTCATGCACGAGTTAGTTTCCAAGCTGTGTAATGTAAAGAAAGCTATATCAACGTGAGATGAATAAATATAGCAAAAATCACATTCACGGAAAGCTTTTTTTCCGTTTTTATCTGAAGATATTTCCTTTTTCACCATATTCCTGAATGAGCTCCCGAAGTTCCCTTCGTGAATCCGTCCATGACAGTTTCCAAGCTGCATAATGTAAAGAAAGCTTAATTTATGTGAGATGATTACACATGTCACAGAGTAGTTTCCTGGAAAGCTTCTTTCCATTTTTTTGTCTGAGGCTCTTTCCCTTTTCACCATCGGCATCAACATACTCCCGAATATCACTTGGTACCTGTTTCTCCAAAAAGGTTGCCCCGACGCTGTATGAGAAGAGAGGTACAACACTGTGAATGGAATGCACATGTCACAAAGCAGTTACTTGGAAAGCTTCTCTCCAGTTTCAGTCTGAACACATTTACTTTTTCACGTAAGAATCAAAGTGCTCCCGAAACCCCATCACACGCTAAACATACACAGGGTTAGAAAACTGCTCAATGAAAGGAGAGGCTTAACTGACTGAGAGGAATTAAGACGACGTGGAGCAATTTCACAGAAAGGTTCCCTCAGGCTTTTACCTGAGGATATTTCTTTCTCCATATTCTACATATCATTGCCAAATGTCCTTCCTCAGATTCCACAAAAATAGTGATTTCAAGCTGCTCAATCCAAGGAATGGTTTAAACCTATGAGAGGAATACCCACATAAGAAAGCAATTGCTCAGAACACTTCTCTGCAGGTTTCATCGGAACACGTTTCCTTGCTCTCCACAAGCCTCCGGGAGTCACTAAATATCTTTTCACAGATTCTTCAAACACAGAGTTTTGAAACTGTGTAACATAGAGTAAGCATTAACTCTGTGAAGTGAATGCACATATCACAGAATAGGTTCTTGGAACGCTTCTTCTTCGATTTTATTTCCATATATTTCACTATTCTCCATAGTCTTTCATGCGCTCCAAAATATCACTTTTTCGGTTTCACAGGAACAGTGCTCAAACACTGCCTTCAGGAATGGAGTTATAACTCCCTGAGTGGAATGCATCCATCTCAAAGTAGTTTCACAGAAAGCTTCCATCCAGTTTTTATCTAAAGACATCTCGTCTTTCACCGTAGGCCTGAATCTGCTCCTGAATGTCCCTTCGTGGATCCGTGCATGATGGAGTTTCCAAACTGTGTAATATAAGAAAAGTTTTAACTATGCGAGATGAATAAATATATCTAACACAAAGCAATTCTACAGAAATCTTCCTTCCAGTTTCTCTTCGAGGATATTTCCTTTTTCTCCCTAGCCGTCCCTATACTCCTGAATATCTCTTGGTAGCTTTTTCTGCAAAAGGGATTCCGGAATCCTCAATGAGAATAAAGGTATATTTCTGTGACAGGAATGCACATGTCACAAAGCTCCTCAGAAAGCTTCTCTCCAATTTCTTCCTGAAGACATTTCCTTTCTCACCATAAGCCACAAAGCTCTCCAGAATATCCCTTCGCAGACTAAAAAAACAGTGTTATGATACTGCTCAATGAACAGAGAATCTTAACTCTGTGAGCAGATTTCACCTGACACAGAGCAGTTTCACAGAAAGCCTCCTTCTGGTTTCTCTCTGAGATTACTTCTTTTTCAAGATATTCTAAAGAGCGTTTCCAAATGTCCTTTCTCAGATTCCACAGAAACAGTGATTTCAAACTGCTCAATCCAAAGAATTATTTAACTCTATGAGATGAATACAAACGTTACAAAAGAGTTGTGCAGAATGCTTCTCTACAATTTTCGATGGAAGACATTTCCTTGCTCGACACAGGCCTCTGGTTACCACTTACTATCCCTTCGCAGAACACTCAAAGACCAACTTTCTAACTGGGAATTATAGAGTCAGCTTTAACCCTTTGAAAATAATGGATCTGTCAGAGAGCAGTTTCTTTGAGTGCTTCTTTATGTATTTTTTTGGACGACATTTCACTTTTTGCAATAGTCTTCAATGTACTCCAAATATATCTCTTTTGGTTTTACAGGAACAGTGCTCAAACTGTGCCTTATGAGAAGAAAGTTATCACTCCTCAGTGAAATGCACACAGCACCAATCAGTTTCTCAGAAAGCTTCTCTCCAGTTTTTATCTGACTATATTTCCTCTTTCACTATAGGCCCGAATGTGATAACAAATATCCCTTCACGGGTCCACCAACGAGGTAGTTTCCACGCTGTGTAATGTAAAGAAACCTTCCGCTATGAGAGATGAATAAACATAGTAATGAGCAGATTCACAGAAAGCTTCTTTCCAGTTTTTATTTGAAGATGTTTCCTTTTTCTCCATAGTCCTGAAAGTGCTCCAGAAAGTCCCTTCCTGGATCCGCCCATCACAGTTTCCAAGCTGCGTAATGTAAAGAAAGTTTTATCTATGTGAGGTCATTACACATGTCACAGAGTAGCTTCTTTGAAAGCTTGTTTCCAGTTTTTGACTGCGCCTATTTCCCTTTTCACCATCGGAATCAGCATGCTCCTGAATATCACTTGGTGCATGTTTCTATAAAAGTGTTTCCCAGACGCTGTATGAGAAGAGAGGTATAGCACTGTCAGTGGAATGCACACGTCACAAAGCAGTTCCTTGGAAAGATTATCTCCAGTTTCAGTCTGAACATATTTCCTTTTTCACCATAAGAATCAAAGTGCTCCCGAATATCTCTTCACATGCTAAACATACACAGGTTTAGAAAACTGCTCAATGAAAAGAGAGGCTTAACAAAGCGAGAGGACTTAAGGTGACACAGAGCAGTTTCACAGAAAGCTTCCTTCTGGATTTTACGTGAGGATATCTCTTTCTAAATGTTCTATGGTTCGTTCCCAAATATCCTTCCTCAGATTCCACAAAAACAGTGATTTCAAGCTGCTCATTCCAAACAATGGTTTAACTCTATGAGACGAATACACACATCACAAAGCAGTTGCTCAGAAAGTTTCTCTGCAGGTTTCATCAGAAGACGTTCCCTTGCTTACCACAAGCCTCCGGGCATCACTAAATATCCCTTCACAGTTACTTCAAAGACAGAGTTTCGAAACTGGGCCACTTAGAGTAAGCATAAACTCTGTGAAGTGAATGCACATATCAGAGAGGAGATTCTTAGAACGCTTTTTCCTCGATTTCATTTCAGGATATTTCACTATTCGCCATAGTCCTCAATGCGCTCCAAAATATCACCTTTTCGGTTTCACAGGAACAGTGTTCAAAGGTTTCCTTGTGAGAAAAGAAGTATAACTCCCTGAGTGGAATGCATACATCACAAAGTAGTTTCAGAGAAAGCTTCTATCCAGTTTTTATCTGAAGATATCTCCTCTTTCACCGTAGTACTGAATGTGCTCTCGAATGTCCCTTCGCGGAACCATCCTTGATGGAGTTTCCACACTGCATAATATAAAAAGTGTTTTAACTATGCGAGATGAATAAATACACCTATCACAAGGCAGTTTCACAGAAATCTTTCAAGTTTTTGTCTGAGGATATTTCCTTTTTCACCATAGCCGTCCCTATACTCCCGAATGTCCCTTGATAGCTTTTTCTCCAAAAGGGGTTCCAGAACCCTCTAGGAGAAGAAAGGTATATTTCTGTGAGTGTAATGCACAAGTCACAAACAGCTCCACAGAAAGCTTCTCTCCAGTTTCTATCTTAAAAAAGTTCCTTTCTCACCTTAAGCCTCAAAGCGCTCCTGAATATCCCTTCGCAGACTAAACAAAAACATTGTTAAGATATTGCTCAATGAAAAGAGAAGCTTAACTGTGTGAGCGGAATTTACGTGACATAGAGTAGATACACAGAAAGAATATTTTAACTCTATGAGATGAACCCAAACCTCACAAAAGAGTTGTGCAGAAAGCTTCTCTCCAATTTCCGATGGAGGAAATTTTCTTGCTCGACACAGGCCTCCAGTTGCCACTTACTATCCCTTCACAGAAACCTCAAAGCCCAACTTTCAAAATGAGAAATGTTTAGTAAGCTTTAACCCTGTGAAAAGAATGGACATATCTGAGAGCAATTTCTTCGAGTGCTTCTTTCTGTTTTTTATTAGACGACATTTCACTTTTTGCCATAGTCTTCAATGTGCTCGGAATATCACTCTTTTGGTTTTACAGGAACAGTGTTCAAACTGTGCCTTATGAGAAGAATGTTATAACTCCCTGAGTGGAATGCTCACATCACCAAGCAGTTTCTCAGAAAGCTTCTGTCCAGTTTTTATCTGACTATATTTCCTATTTCACCACAGGCCCAAATGTGATCCCTTGTATCCCTTCGCAGATCCATCCATTAGGAGTTTCCAAGCTTCATCTATGAGAGAAGAATAAACATAGCAAAAAGCAGATTCACAGAAAGCTTCTTTCCAGTTTTTATCTGAAGATAGTTCCTTTTTCTCCATAGTCCTGAATGAGCACCTGAAGGTCCCTTCTTCAGTACATTCATGATAGGTTCCTAGCTGCGCAATGTAAAGAAGGCTTTATTTATCTGAGATGATTACACATATCACAGAGTAGTTCCTTAGGGAGCTACTTTCCAGTTTTTTTCTGAGGCTATTTCCTTTTCAACATCGGCATCAACATGCTCCCGAATATCTCTTGGTACCTGTTTCTCCAAAAGGGTTTCCTTGACGCTGTATGGATAGAGAGGTATAACACTGTGAGTGGAATGCACGCGTCACAAAGCAGTTACTCAGAAAGCTTCTCTCCTGTTTCGGTCAGACCATGTTTCCTTTTTCACCATTAGCTTCAACATGCTCCTGAATATCCCATCACACGCTAAACACCCACACGTTTAGAAAACTGCTCAATGAAAGGAGGGGCTTAACTGAGTGAGAGGAATTAAGACGACACAGTGCAGTTTCACAGAAATCTTCCTCCAGCTTTTACCTGAACATATTTCTTTCTCTATATTCAAAGGATCATTGCCAAATGTCCTTCCTGAGATTCCACAAAAATAGTGATTTCAAGCTGCTCAATCCAAAGTGAGGTTTAAGTCTATGATAGGAATACACACATAACAAAGCAGTTGCACAGAAAGTTTCTGTGCACGTTTCATTGGAACACGTTTCTGTGCTCACCACAAGCCTCCGGGCTTCACTAAATATCCCTTCACCGATTCTTTAAAGACAGTGTTTTGAAAACTGCGCAACATAGATTAAGCATTAACTCTCTGAAGTGAATGCACATATCACAGAGCAGATTCTTTGAACGCTTCTTCCTCCATTTTATTTCAGTATATTTCAGTATTCACCACAGTCCTCAATGTGCTCCGAAATATCACCTTTTCGGTTTCACAGGAACAGTGTCCAAACACTGCCTTGTGGGAATGGAGATATAAATTCCTGAGTGGAATGCATCCATCTAAGAGTAGTTTCTCAGAAAGCTTCTATCCAGTTTTTATCTGAAGATATCTCCTCTTCTCCATAGGCCTTAATGTGCTGCCAAATGTCCCTTTGTGTATCCGTGCATTACGGTGTTTCCAAACTGCATAATATAAGAAAAGTTTTAACTATGCGAGATGAATAAATATATCTAACACAAAGCAGTTTCACAGAAATCTTCTTTCCAGTTTTTTCTGAGGATATTTCCTTTTTCACCATAGCCTTCCCCAGACTCCCGAATGTCCTTTGATAGCGTTTTCTCCATAAGGGATTCCAGAACCCTCTAGTAGAAGAAAGGTATATTTCTCTGAGTGGAATACACACATCACAAAGCAGCTCCTCAGAAAGTTTCTCTCCAGTTTCTATCTGAAAACGTTGTCTTTCTCACCTTAAGCCTCAACGCACTCCTGAATATCCCTTCGCAGACTAAACAAAAACAGTGTTATGATGCTGCTCAATGAAAAGAGAATCTTAGCTGTGTGGGCGGAATTCAGATGATACAGAGCAGTTTCACAGAAAGCTTTCTTCTCATTTCTTTCTGAGGTTATTTCTTTTTCATGATATTCTAAAGAGCGCTTCCAAATGTCCTTTCTCAGATTCCACAGAAACAGTGATTTCGAACTGCTCAATACAAAGAATGATTTAACTCTATGAGATGAATACAAACATCACAAAAGAGTTGCGCAGAAAGCTTCTCTCCAATTTCCTATGGAAGACATTTCCTTGCACGACACAGGCCTCCGCTTGCCACTTACTATCCCTTCGCAGAACCCTCAAAGACCGTCTTTCAATCTGGGAAATGTAAAGTAAGCTTTAACCCTGTGAAAAGAATGGACATGTCAGCTAGCAGTTTCTTCGTGTGCTTCTTTCTGTTTTTTATTGGACGACATTTCACTTTTGCCATAGTCTTCAATGTGCTCCAAATATCACTCTTTTGGTTTTACAAGAACAGTGTTCAAACAGTGCCTTATGAGAAGAATGTTATAAATCCCTGAGTGGAATGCACGCATCACCAAGCAGTTTTTCAAAATGCTTCTCTCCAGTTTTTATCTGACTTTATTTCCTATTTCACCATAGGCCCAAATGTGATCGCAAATATCCCTTCGCGGATCCATCCAGGAGGGAGTTTCCAAGCTGTGTAATGTACAGAGAGCTTCATCTATGTCAGATGAATAAACATAGCAAAAAGGAGATTCACAGAATACTTCTTTCCAGTTTTTAATCGGAAGATATTTTTTCACCATAGTCTTCAATGTGTTCCCGATGGTCCCTTCGTGGATCTGTCCACGACAGTTTCCAAGCTGCGTGATGTAAAGAAAGCTTTATCTATGTCGGATGATTACACATATCACAGAGTAGTTTCCTAGAAAGCTTCTTTCCAGTTTTTCTCGAGGTTATTTCCCTTTTCACCACCAGCATCAACATGCTACCGAATATCACTTGGTACCTGTTTCTCCAAAGGGATTTCCCAACGCTGTATGAGAACAGAGGCATAACACTGCGAGTGGAATGCACACGTCACAAAGCAGTTCCTCGGAAAGGTTCTCTCCAGTTTCGGTCTGAACATAATTCCGTTTTCACCATTAGCCTCAAAGTCCTCGCGAATATCCCGTCATATGCTAAACATACACAGGGCTAGAAAACTGCTGAATGAAAAGAGAGGCTTAACTGAGTGAGAGAAATTTAGACGACACAGAGCAGTTTCACAGAAAGCTTCCTTCTAGATTTTACCTGAGGATATTTCTTTCTCCATATTCTAAGGATCATTCCCAAATGTCCTTCCTCAGATTCCACAAAAACAGTGATTTCAAGCTGCTCAATCCAAAGAATGGTTTAACTTCATGAGACAAATACACACATCGTATAGCAGTCGCTGAGAAAGATTCTCTGCAGCTTTCATCGGAAGACGTTTCGTTGCTCACCACAGGCCTCTGGGCGTCACTAAATATCCCTTGAAAGATTTTCATAAACAGAGCTTCAAAACTGAGAAACATAGAGTAGGCATTATCTCTGTGAAGTGAATGCACATATCAGAGGGCAGAAATCTTGGAACGCTTCTTCCTCAATTTTATTTCAATATATGTCACTATTCGCCATAGTCCTCAATGCACTCTGAAATATCACTTTTTCTGTTTCACAGGAACACTGTTCAAACGCTGCCTTGTGAGAAAAGAGGTATAACTCCCTGAGTGGAATGCATACATCACAAAGTAGTTTCTGAGAAAGCTTCTATCCAGTTTTTATCTGAAGATATCTCCTGTTTCACCGAAGGTCTGAATGTGCTCCTGAATGTCACTTACTGGATCCGTGCATGACGGAGTTTCCAAACTGCATAATATAAGAAAATTTTTAATGATGCGAGATGAATAATTATATTTAACACAAAGCAGTTTCACAGAAATCTTCTTTCCAGTTTTTGTCTGAGGATATTTCCTTTATCACCGTAGCCCTCTCTATACTCCCCAATGTCTCTTGGTAGCTCTTTCTCCAAAAGGGATTCCAGAATCCTCTATGAGTAGAAAGGTATATTTGTGTGAATGGAATACACACATCACAAAGCAGCTCGTCAGGAAGCTTCTCTCCATTTTCAATCTTAAGATGTTTCCTTTCTCACCTTAAGCCTCAAAGTGGTCCTGAATATCCCTTTGCAGACTAAACAAAAAAGGTGTTATGATACTGCTCTACGAAAAGAGAAGCTCAACTGTGTGAGCGGAATTCACGTGACACAGAAGAGTTTCATAGAATGCTTCCTTCTGGTTTCTTTCTGAAATTATTTCTTTATCAGGATATTTTAAAGAGCATTTCCAAATGTCCTTTCTCAGATTCCACAGAAACCATGATTTCAAACTGCTAAATACAAAGAATGATTAAACTCTATGAGATGAATACAAACATCACAAAACAGTTGCACAGAAAGCTACTCTCCAATTTTCGAGGGAAGATATTTCCTTGCTTGACACAGGCCTCCGGTTGCTTCTTAGTATCCCTTCAAAGAACCCTCAAAGGCCAACATTCAAACCGGGAAATGTAGAGTAAGTTTTAACCCTGTGAAAAGAATGGACATGTCAGAGAGCAGTTTCTTCGAGTGCTTCTTTCTGTTTTTTATTATACAACATTTCACTTTTTTTCATAGTGTTCACTGTGCTTTGAATATCACTCTTTTGGTTTTACAAGAAAAGTGTTCAAACTGTGCCTTATGAGAAGAAAGTTATAACCCCCTGAGTTGGAGTGCAATGCACACGTCATCAAGCAGATTCTCAGAAAGCTTCTATACAGTTTTTATCTGGCTATATTTGCTATTTCACCATAGGCCTGAATGGGATCACAAGTATCCCTTTGTGTATGCATCCACTAGGGAGATGCTAAGCTGCATAATGTAAACAAAGCTTCATATATGTGAGATGAACAAATATAGCAAAAAGCAGATTCACAGAAAGCTTCTTTCCAGTTTTTATCTGAAGATATTTCCTTTTTCACCGTAGTCCTGAAAGTGCTCCCGAAAGTCCCTTCGTGGATCCGTCCATGAGAGCTTCCAAGCCGTGTAACGTAGAGAAAGCTTTATCTATATGAGATGATTACACATATCACAGAGTAGTTTCCTAGAAAGCTTCTTTCCAGTTTTGTCTGAGGCTATTTCCCTTTTCACCATCGGCATCAACACGCTCCCGAATATCACTTGGTACCTGTTTCTCCAAAAGGGTTTCCCCAACGCTGTATGAGAAGAGAGGTATAACGCTGTGAGTTGAATGTATACGTCACAAAGTAGTTTCAAGGAAAGATTTTCCTCAGTTTCGGTCTGAACATATTTCCTGTTTCACCATAAGCCTCAAAGTGTTCCCGAGTATCCCATCACACGCTAAACATACACAGAGTTAGAAAATGGCTGAATGAAAAGAGAGACTTAAATGAGCGAGAGAAATTAAGACGACACAGAGGACTTTCACAAAAAGCTTCCTACTGGATTTTTCCTGAGGATATTTCTGTCTCCATAATCTAAGGATCGTTTGGAAATGTCCTTCCTCAGGTTCCACAAAAACAGTGATTTCAACCTGCTCAATCAAAAGAATGGTTTAGCTCTATGAGATGAATACTCACATCACAAAGAAGTTGCTCAGAAAGTTTCTCTGCAAGTTTCATCAGAAGACGTTTCCTTGCTCATCACAAGCCTCCAGGAGTCACTAAATATCCCTTCACAGATTCTTCAAAGACAGAGTTTCGAAACTGGGCAACATAGAGTAAGCATTAACTCTATGAAGTAAATGCACGTATCAGAGAACAGATTCTTGGAATGCTTCTTCCAGGATTTTACTTCAGAAGATTTCACTATTCGCCATAGTTCTCAATGCACTCCGAAATATCACTTTTACGGTTTCACAGGAACAGTGTTCAAACGATGCCTTTTGAGAAAAGACTTACAACTCCCTGAGTGGAATGTATACATCACAAAGTAGTTTCTCAGAAAGCTTCTATCCAGTTTTATCTGAAGATATCTCCTCTTTCAACATAGGCCCAAATGTGATCCAAAATATCCCTTCGCAGATCCATCCTCAAGGGAGTTTCCAAGATGCATAATGTAAAGAAAGCTTCATCTATGTTAGATGAATAAACATAGGAAAAAGGAGATTCACAGAAAGCTTCTTTCCAGTTTTTATCTGAAGAGATTTCTATTTTCACCATAGTCCTGACTGTTCTCTAAGGTCCCTTTGTGGATCCGTCCATGAGAGGTTCCAAGCTGCGTAATGTAAAGAAACGTTTAACTATGCTGGAAAAATAAATATATCTAACACAGAGCAGTTTCACAGATACCTTCTCTTCAGTTTTTCTCTGAGGATATTTCCTTTTTTACCAGAGCCGTCCCCATACTCCCAAATGTCTCTTGGTAGCTTTTTCTGTGAAAGGGATTCCGGAATCAGTAAACAATTTCTCAGAAAGCTTCTTTCTAGTTTTTATCTGAGAATATATCTGTTTTCACCATGGGCATCAATGTGTTTCCAAATATCTCTTGGCAGAATCAACGACAACAGTTTCAGCACACTGCTACAAGAAGGGAAAGGTGAATCTCTGTGTGATGAATTCACATATCAGAAGGCAATTTCTCAGAAAGCTTCTTTCTAGTTTTGACCTGAGGATATTTCCGTTTTCACCATGGGCCTCAATGCGCTCCCAAATATCACTTTGCAGATTCCAGGACAACAGGGTTAGCAAACTGCTTCGTGAAGACAAACTTGTAACTCGGTGAGATGAATTCACATGTCACAAAGAAGTTTCTCATAAAGTTATTTTCTAGTTTTTACTTGAGGATATGTCCTTTCTCACCATCAGCTTCATTGTGCCTAGAAATATCCCAATGCAGATTGCAAAACAAGAGTCTTAGCAAAAGGATCAATGAAAAGGAAAGTGTAACACTGTGAGATGCATCCACATGTCACAATACAGTTTCTCAGAACGCTTCTTTCCATTTTTTACGTGAGGATATTTCCCTTTTCACCACAGCCCTCAATGAGCTCCCAAATATCACTTGGCAGAATCTGCTACAACAGTGTTAGCAAACTGTTACAAGGAGGGAAAAGTGAATCTCTGCATTATGAATTCAAACATCAGAAACCAACTTCTGAGAAAGCTTCTTTCTAGTTATATCTGAGGATATTTCCGTTTTCACCATAGGCCTGAATGCGCTCCCAAATATCACTTTGCATTTTCCAGGAAAACACTGTTAGCAAATTGCTTCATGAAGACTAAGTTGTAACATTGTGAGATGAATTCAAATATCACAAAGAAGTTTGTCACAAATCTTCCTTCACGTTTTTCAATGGAGGATATTTCCTTTAACAGCGTAGGCCTCAATGCTATCCAAGGTAGCCCTCTCAGGTTCCTCAAAGACAGGGTTAATCTACTGTTCCATGAAACGTAAGTGTAACTCTGTGAGATGATTTCACACATCACAAAGAAGTTTCTAAGAAAACTTCTTTCTAGTTTCTGTCTGAGGATATTTCCTTTGTCTCCATAAGCCTCATTGAGCTCAGAAGTATCCAATTGCAGATTTCAAGAAAACTGTGTTAGCAAACTGATCTCTGAAGAGAAAATTGTAACTCTGTGAGTTGCATTCACACATCATAATGCAGTTTCTCAGAATGCTTCTTTCCAGTTTTTTCTGAGGATATTTTCTTTTTCACCACAGCCCTCAATGAGCTCCCAAATATCACTTTGCAGATTCCACAAAAACACTGTTAGCAAACGGCTACAAGAAGGGAAAGGTGAATCTCTGTGAGACTAATTCACACATCACAAATCAATTTCTCAGAAAGCTTCTTTCCAGTTTTTATCTGAGGATATTTCCATTTTCAACATGGGCCTCAATGCGCTCCCAGATATCACTTTGCAGATTCCATGGCAACAGTGGTAGTAAACTGCTTCATGAAGACAAAATTGTAACTCGGTGAGAGGAATTCACATGCGCAAAGAAGTTCAGAGAAAGCTACTTTCCACTTTTTATTTGAGGACATTTCCTTTGTCTGCATCAGCTTCATTGTGCTAAGAAGTATCCCAATGCAGATTGCAAGAAAAGAGTCTTAGCACACGGATCAATGAAAAGGAAAGTGTAAGTCTGTGAGTTGTATTCACAGGTCACAATGCAGTTTCTCAGAACGCTTCCTTCCAGTTTTTATCTGAGGATATTTCCTTTTTCACCATAACCCTCACTGGGCTCCCAAAGAGCACTTTGCAAATTCCACGAGAACAGTCTTAGCGAACGGCTTCATGAGGAGAAAGGTGTAACTCTGTGAGATGAATTCACAGATCACATTGAAGTTTCTCTGAAATCTTCTTTCTCATTTTTAACGGAGGATATTTCCTTTGGCCCTATAGTCTTCAAAGGGATCCGAAATATCCGTTTTCAGATTCCACAAAAACAGGGCTAGCCAACGGTTCCACGAAATACAGGAGTAACTCAGTGATTTGAATTCACACATCACAGAGCAGTTTCTCAGAAAGCTTCGTGCTTGGCTGAGCTGAGGTTATTTGTGGTCTCGGAGCGCCACCGTGTGTCTTATTGCAGTTTCTGCGAAAACACTGTTAGCAAGCTTCTGAATGAAAGCAATTGTGTAACACTGTGAGCTGAATTCACCCACAACAGAGAAGTTTCTGAGGAGGCTTGTTTGCAGATTTGACTGAAGATATTTCATTATTCACCATGGGATTCAACGATATCCAAGACATCACCTCTGAACATCCACAAAGTCAGTGCTAGCAGCCTACTCCGTTAAAGAGGGTGTAACACTTTGATATGAATTCACACATCACAAAGCAGTTTCTCAGAAAGCTTCATTGCGGTTTTTCTCGGAGAATATTTCCTTTTTCACCAAAGCCCTCAAAGAGCTCCTAAATTTCACTTTGCAGATTCCACGAAAACAGTTTTAGCACACTGCTACAGGAAGGGAAAGGTGAATCTTTGTGTGATGAATTCACATATCAGAAGGAAATTTCACAGAAAGCTTCTTTCTAGTTTTGATCTGAGGATATTTCCGTTTTCACCATGGGCCTCAATGTGCTCCCAAATATCACTTTGCAGATTCCATGACAACAGTGTTAGCAAACTGCCTCATGAAGACAAAGTTGTAATTCGGTGAGATGAGTTCACATGTCACAAAGAAGTTTCTCACAAAGCTACTTTCTAGTTTTTATTTGAGGATATCTCCTTTCTCACCATCAGCTTCATTGCGTTAAGAAATATCCCAACGCAGATTTCAAGACAAGAGTCTTAGCAAATGAATCAATGAAAAGGAAAGGGTAACTCTGTGAGCTGCATCCTCATGTCATTATGCAGTTTCTTAAAAGGCTTCTTTCCAGTTTTTATGTGAGGATATTTCCCTTTTCACCATAGCCATCAATGAGCTCCCAAATATCACTTCGCAGAATCCATGACAACAGTGTTAGCAAACTGTTGCAAGAAGGGAAAATAGAAACTTTGTGTTATGAATTCACACATCAGAAAGCAACTCCCGGGAAAACTTCTTTTGAGGATATTTCCGTTTTCACCATAGGCCTCAATGCACTCCCAAATATCACTTTGCAGATTCCACAAAAACACTGTTAGCAAACTGCTTCATGAAGACTAAGTTGTTACTCTGTAAGATGAATTCACATATTACAAAGAAGTTTGTCACAAATCTTCTTTCACGTTTTTAATGGAGGATATTTCCTGTAACAGCGTAGGCCTCAACGCGATCCGAGGTAGCCCTGCTCAGCTTCCTCAAAGATAGTGTCAACCGACTGCTCCGTGAAACGTACGTGCAACTCTGTGAGATGAATTCACACATCAGAAAGAAGTTTCTAACAAAGCTTCTTTCTAGTTTTTGTCTGAGGATATTTCCTTTGTCACCATAAGCTTCATTGGGCTCAGAACTATCCAATTGCAGATTTCAAGAAAACTGTGTTAGCAAACTGATCTCTGAAGAGAAAAGTGTAACTCTGTGAGTTGTGTTCACACATCATAATGCAGTTTCTCAGAACGCTTCTTTCCAGTTTTTATCTGAGGATATTTCCTTTTTCACCATAGTCCTCAATGAGCTCCAAATATCACTTTGCAGATTCCAAGAAAACACTCTTAGCAAACTACTACAAGAGGGAGAGGAGAGGTGAATCTCTGTGAGAGGATTTCACACATCACAAAGCAATTTCTCAGAAAGCTTCTTTCTAGTTTTTATCTGAGGATATTTCCATTTTCACCATGGGCATCAATGTGATCCCAGATATCACTTTGCAGATGCCACAACACAGTGTTGGCAAATTGCTTCGTGAAGACAAAATTGTAACTCAGTGAGAGGAGTTCACATACACAAAGAAATTTCAGAGAAAAGTACTTTCTACTTTTTATTTGAGGATATTATCTTTGTCTCCGTCAGCTTCATTGCGCTAAGAAGTATCCCAATGTAGTTTGCAAGAAAAGAGTCTTAGCACGCGGATCAATGAAAAGGAAAGTGTAACTCTGTGAGTTGTATTCACAGGTCACAATGCAGTTTCTCAGAACGCTTCCTTCCAGTTTTTATCTGAGGATATTTCCTTTTTCACCATAACCCTCACTGGGCTCCCAAAGAGCACTTTGCAAATTCCACGAGAACAGTCTTAGCGAACGGCTTCATGAGGAGAAAGTTGTAACTCTGTGAGATGAATACACAGATCATATTGAAGTTTCTCTGAAAGCTGCTTTCTCATTTTTAACGGAGGATATTTCCTTTGGCCCTATAGTCTTCAAAGGGATCTGAAGTATCAGTTCTCAGATTCCACAAAAACAGGGCTAGCCAACGGTTCCACGAAATACAGGAGTAACTCAGTGATTCCAATCACGCATCACAGAGCAGTTTCTAAGAAAGCTTCTTTCTTGGTTGAGCTGAGGTTTTCTGTGTTCTTGGCGTGCCCCCGTGTGTCTTATTGCAGTTTGTGTGAAAACACTGTTAGCAAGCTTCTGAATGAAAACAATAGTGTAACACTATGAGCTGAATTCAATCACAACAGAAAAGTTTCTGAGAAGGCTTGTCTGCAGATTTGTCTGAATATATTTCATTATTCACCATGGGATTCAACGATATCCAAGACATCACTTCTGAGCATCCACAAAGTCAGTGCTAGTAGTCCTCAACATGCAAGAAGGTGTAACACTTTGAAATGAATTCACACATCACAAAGCAGTTTCTGAGAAAGCTTCATTCCGATTTTTCTCGGAGGATATTTCCTTTTTCAGCAAAGCCCTCAATGAGCACCCAAATATCACTTTGCAGATTCCATGGAAACAGTTTCACCACACTGCTACAGGAAGGGAAAGGTGAAGCTCTGTGTGATGAATTCACATATCAGAAGGCAATTTCTCAGAAAGCTTCTTTCTAGTTTTGACCTGAGGATATTTCTGTTTTCACCATGGGCCCCAATGCGCTCCCAAATACCACTTTGCAGACCCCATGACAACAGTGTTAGCAAACTGCTTTGTGAAGACGAAGTTGTAACTCAATGAGATGAATTCACATACACAAAGAAGTTTCAGAGAAAGCTACTTTCTACTTTTTATTTAAGGATATTTCCTTTGTCTCCCTCAGCTTCATTGCGCTAAGAAATATCCCAATGCAGATTGCAAGAAAAGAGTCTTGGCACATGAATCAATGAAAAGGAAAGTGTAACTCTGTGAGTTGCATCCACGTGTCACAATACAGTTTCTCCGAATGCTTCTTTCCAGTTTTTATGGGTGGATATTTACCTTTTCACCATAGCCCTGAATGAGCTCCCAAATATGACTTGGTAGAATCCACGACAACAGTGTTAGCAAACTCACAAGAAGGAAAAAGTGAATCTCTGTTTTATGAATTCACACATCAGAAAGCAAATTCTGAGAAAGCTTCTTTCTTGTTATTATCTGAGGATATTTCCATTTCCACCATAGGCCTCAATGCGCTCCCAAATATCACTTTGCAGATTACACGAAAACACTGTTAGAAAACTGCTTCATGAAGACTAAGTTGTTACACTGTGAGATGAATTGACATATCATCAAGAAGTTTGTCACAAAGCTTCCTTCACGTTTTTAATGGAGGATATTTCCTGTAACAGCGTAGGCCTCAATGCGATCCAAGGTAGCCCTACTCAGGTTCCTCAAAGACAGTGTTAATCGACTGCTCCATGAAACGTAAGTGTAACTCTGTGAGATGAATTCTCACATCACAAAGAAGTTTTGAGGAAAGCTTCTTTCTATTTTTTGTCTGAGGATACTTCCTTTGTCACCGTAAGCCTCATTGTGCTCAGAAGTATCCAATTGCATAATTCAAGAAAACTGTGTTAGCAAACTGATCTCTGAAGAGAAATGTGTAACTCTGTGAGTTGCATTCGCACATCATAATGCAGTTTCTCAGAATGCTTCTTTCTGGTTTATATCTGAGGATATTTCCTTTTTCACCATAGCCCTCAATGAGCTTCCAAATATCACTTTGCAGATTCCACGAAAACACTGTTAGCAAACTGCTTCATGAAGACTAAGTTGTTATTCTGTGAGATGAATTCACATATTACAAAGAAGGTTGTCTCAAAGCTTCTTTCACGTTTTTAATGGAGGATATTTCCTGTAACAGCGTAGGCCTCAATGTGATCCAAGGTAGCCCTTTTCAGGTTCCTCAAAGACAGGGTTAATCGACTGCTCCATGAAACGTAAGTGTAACTCTGCGATCTGAATTCACACATCACAAAGAAGTTTCTAAGAAAGCTTCTTTCTAGTTTTTGTCTGAGGATATTTCCTTTGTCACCGTAAGCCTCCTTGCGCTCAGAATATCCAATAGCAAATTTCACGAAAACTGTGTTAGCAAACTGATCTCTGAAGAGAAAAGGGTAACTCTGTGAGTTGCATTCACACATCATAATGCCGTTTCTCAGAACGCTTCTTTCCAGTTTTTATCTGAGGATATTTCCTTTTTCACCATAGCCCTCAATGAGCTCCCAAATATCACTTTGCAGATTCCACGACAACAGTGTTAGCAAACTGCTTCATGAAGACAAAGTTGTAACTAGGTGTGATGAATTCACATGTCACAAAGAAGGTTGTCTCAAAGCTTCTTTCTAGTTTTTCTCTGAGAATATATCCTTTGTCACCATCAGCTTCATTGCACTAAGAAATATCCCAATGCACTTTTCAAGACAAAAGACTTAGGAAACGGATGACTGAAAAGGAAAGTGTAACTCCGTGTGTTGCATTCACATGTCACAATGCAGTTTCTCAGAA
The DNA here is from genome assembly GCF_002776525.5 of Piliocolobus tephrosceles. Classification (NCBI taxonomy): domain Eukaryota; kingdom Metazoa; phylum Chordata; class Mammalia; order Primates; family Cercopithecidae; genus Piliocolobus; species Piliocolobus tephrosceles. The sequence goes on along the minus strand of NC_045448.1, from coordinate 88,643,329 downwards.
CGCTTCTTATCAGTTTTTATCTGAGAATATTTCCTTTTTCACCATAGCCCTCAAAGAGCTCCCAAATATCACTTTGCAGAATTCTCGACAACAGTGTTAAGAAACTGATGCAAGAAGAAATAAATGAATCTCTGTGTTATGAATTCACACATCAGAAAGCAACTTCTGAGAAAGCTTCTTTCTAGTTATTATCTGAGGACATTTCCTTTTTCACCATAGGCCTCAATGCACTCCCAAATATCACTTTGCAGATTCCACAAAAACACTGTTAGCAAACTGCTTCATGAAGATTAAGTTGTTACTCTGTGAGATGAATTCACTTATCACACAGAAGTTTGCCACAAAACTTCTTTCACGTTTTTAACAGAGGATATTTCCTGTAGCAACGTAGGCCTCAATGCCATCCAAGATAGCCCTTCTCAGGTTCATCAAAGACAGTGTTAATTGACTGCTCCTTGAAACGTAAGTGTAACTCTGTGAGATGAATTCACACATCACAAAGAAGTTTCTAAGAAAGCTTCTTTCTACTTTCTGTCTGAGGATATTTCCTTTGTCACCATAAGCCTCATTGCGCTCAGAAGTATCCAATCGCAGATTTCAAGACAACTGTGTTAGCAAACTGATCTCTGAAGAGAAAAGTGTAACTCTGTGAGTTGCATTCACACATCATAATGCAGACTCTCGGAATGCTTCTTTCTAGATTTTTTTGAGCATATTTCCTTTTTCACCATTACCCTCAATGGGCTCCCAAATATCACTTTGCAGATTCCACGAAAACACTGTTAGCAAACTGCTACAAGAATGCAAAAGCACATCTCTTTGTGATGAATTCACACATCACAAAGCAATTTCCCAGAAAGCTTCTTTCTAGTTTTTATCTGAGCATATTTCCATGTTCACCATGTGCCTCAATGTGCACCCAGATATCACTTTGCAGATTTCATGACAACAGTGTAAGCAAACTGCTTGGTGAAGACAAAGTTGTAACTCGGTGAGATGAATTCATATGTCACAGATAAATTTCTCAGACAGCTACTTTCTAGTTGTTATTTGAGGATATTTCCTTTCTCACCATCAGCTTCATGGGGCTAAGAAATATCCCAATGCAGATTTGAAGACCTCAGTGTTAGCAAACGGATCAATGAAAAAGAAAGTGTAAATCTGTGATTTGCATCCACATGTCCAATGCAATTTCTCTGAACGCTTCTTTCCAGTTTTCATGTGAGGATACTTCCCTTTTCACCATAGACCTCAATGAGCTCCCAAATATCACTTGGCAGAATCCACGAGAACAGTGTTAGCAAACTGTTACAAGAAAGAAAAACTGAATCTTTGTGTTATAAATTCACACATCAGGAAGCAACTTCTGAGAAAGATTCTTTCTAGTGTTTATCTGAGGATATTTCCGTTTTCACCATAGGCCTCAAAGCGCTCCCAAACATCACTTTGCAGATTCCACGAAAACACTGTTAGCAAACTGCTTCATGAAGACTAAGTTGTTACTCTGTGAGATGAATTCACATAACACAAAGAAGTTTGTCACAAAGCTTCTTTTACGTTTTTAATGGAGGATATTTCCTGCAACAGCGTAGGCCTCAATGCAATCCAAGGTACCTCTTCTCAGGTTCCTCAAAGACAGTGTTAATACACCGTTCCATGAAACGTAAGTGTAACTCTGTGAGATGAATTCACATATCACAAAGAAGTTTCTAAGAAGGCTTCTTTCTAGTTTTTGTCTGAGGCTATTTCCTTTGACGCCATCAGCCTCATTGTACTCAGAAGTATCCAATTGCAGATTTCAAGAAAACTGTATTAGCAAACTGATCTCTGAAGAGAAATGTGTAACTCTGTGAGTTGCATTCACACATCATAATGCAGTTTCTCAGAACGCTTTCTTTCCAGTTTTTATCTGAGGATATTTCCTTTTTCACCATAGCCCTCAATGAGCTCCCAAATATCACTTTGCAGATTCCACGAAAACACTGTTAACAAACTGCTACAAGAAGGGAAAGGTGAATCTCTTTGTGATGAATTCACACTTCACAAAGCAATTTCTCAGGAAACTTCTTTCCAGTTTTTATCTGAGGATGTGTCCGTGTTCGCCTTGGGCCTCAATTCGTTTTCAAATATCACTTTGCAGATTCCACGACAACAGTTTTAGCAAACTGCTTCGTGAAGACAAAGTTGTAACTCAGTGAGATAGGTAAGCTACTTCTAGTTTTTATTTCAGAATATTTCCTTTGTCTCCATCAGCTTCACTGCACTAGGATATATCCCAATGCAGATTTCAAGGGAAGAGTGTTAGCACACGGATCAATGAAAAAGCAAGTGTAACTCTGTGAGTTGTATTCACAGGGCACAGTGAAATTTCTCAGAAAGCTTCCTTCCAGTTTTTATCTGAGGATATTTCCTTTTTCAACATAACCCTCACTGGGCTCCCAAAGAGCACTTTGCAAATTCCACGAGAACAGCCTTAGCAAATGGCTTCATGAGGAGAAAGCTGTAACTGTGTGAGATGAATTCACAGATCATCATTGAAGTTTCTCAGAAAGCTTCTTTCTAATTTTTAACGAAGGATGTTTCCTTTGGCCCTATATTCTTCAAAGGGATCAGAAATATCAGTTCTCAGATTCCACAAAAACAGGGCTAGCCAACGGCTCCACAAAATACACGAGTAAATCAGTAATTTGAATTCACACATCGCAGAGCAGTTTCTCAAAAAGCTTCTTTCTTGGTTGAGCTGAGGTTATTTGTGGTCTCGGAGCGCCACCGTGTGTCTTATTGCATTTTCTGCAAAAACACTGTTTGCAAGCTTCTGAATGAAAACAATCATCTAATACTGTGAGCTGAATTTACCCACAACAAAGAAGTTTCTGCGACGGCTTCTCTGTACTTTTGTTTGAAGATATTTCATTATTCAATATGTGATTCAACGATATCCAAGATATCACTTCTGAGCTTCCACAAAGTCAGTTCTAGCAGACTGCTACATGAAAGAGTGGTGTAACACTTTCAAATGAATTCACACATCACATAGCAATTTCTCGGAGGATATTTCCTTTTTCACCATAGCCCTCAATGAGCTCCCTCTATGAGACGATTACACACATCGCAAAGCCTTTGCTCAGGAAGCTTCTCTGCAGGTTTCATGGGAAGACATTTCCTTGCTCACCACAAGCCACTGGGCGTCACTAAACATCCCTACACTGATTCTTCAAAGACAGAGTTTCAAAACTGGACAACGTAGAGTAAGCATTAACTCTGTGAAGTGAATAAACATATCAGAGAGCAGATTCTTGCAACCCTTCTTCCTTGATTTTATTTCAGTACATTTCACTATTCGCCATAGTCCTGAATGTGCTCCAAAATACCACTTTTTGGTTTCACAGGAACAGTGTTCCAATACTTCCTTGTGAGAAAAGAGGTATAACTCCCTGATTGGAATGCATACATCACAAAGTAGTTTCTCAGAAAGCTTCTATCCAGATTTTATCTGAAGGTATCTCCTCTTTCACCATAGGCCTGAATGTGCTCCTGAATGTCTCTTCATGGATCCGTGCATGTCGGCGTTTCCAAACTGTGAAATATAAGAAAAGTTTTAACTATGCGAGATGAATAAATATATCTAACACAAAGCAGTTTCACAGAAATCTTCTTTCCATTTTTTGTCTGAGGATATTTCATTTTTCACCATAGCCCTCCCTATACTCCTGAATGTCTCTTGGTAGCTTTTTCTCCAAAAGGGATTCTGAAATCATCTAGGAGAAGAAAGTACATTTCTGTGCATGGAATGCACATGTCACAAAGCAGCTCCTCAGAAAGCTTCTCTGCAGTTTCTATCTGAAGACGTTTCCTTTCTCACCATAAGCCTCAAAATGCTCCAGAATATCCCTTCGCAGACTAAACAAAAACAGTGCTATGATACTGCTCAATGAAAAGAGAAGTTTAACTGTGTGAGCGGAACTCATGTGACACAGAACAGTTTCACAGAAAGCTTACTTCTGGTTTCTCTCTGAGGTTATTTCTTTTTCAGGATATTCTAAAGAACGTTTCCAAATATCCTTTCTCAGATTCCACAAAAACAGTGATTTCAAACTGCTCAATCCAAAGAATGATTTAACACTATGAGATGAATACAAACCTCACAAACGTGTTTCACAGAATGCTTCTCTCCAGTATTCGATGGAAGACATTTTCTTGCTCAACACAGGCCTCCGGTTGCCCCTTTCTATCCCTTCACAGAACCCTCAAAGACTGACTTTCTAACTGGGAAATGTAGAGTAAGCTTTAACCCTGTGAAAACAATGGACATGTCAGAGAGCAGTTTCTTTGAGTGCTTCTTTCTGTTTTTTATTGGACGACATTTCACTTTTTGCCATAGTCTTCAATGTGCCCTGAATATCACTCTTTTGATTTTACAGGAACAGTGTTCAAACTGTGCCTTATGAGAAGAATATGAAAACTCCCTGTGTGGAATGCACACATCACCAAGCAGTTTCTCAGAAAGCTTCTCTCCAGTTTTTATCTGACTATATTTCCTATTTGACCATAGGCCCAAATGTGATCCCAAATATCCCTGCGTGCATCCATCCAGGGGGGAGTTTCCAATCTGTGTAATGTAAAGAAAGCTTCATCTATGTGAGAGGAAGAAACAGAAAAAAGCAGATTCACAGAACGCTTCTTTCCAGTTTTTATCTGAACATATTTCCTCTTTCACCATAGTCCTGAGTGTGCTCCCGAAAGTCCCCTCGTGGATCTGTCCATGACAGTTTTCAAGCTCTGTAATGCAAGGAAACCTTTATTTATGTGACATGATTACACATGTCAAAGTCTAGTTTCCTAGAAAGCTTCTTTCCGAGTTTTGTCTGAGGCTATTTCCCTTTTCATCATCGGCATCAACATGCTCCCGAATATCACTTGGTACCTGTTTCTACCAAAGGGTTTCTTGGTGCTGTATGAGAAGAGAGGTATAGCTCTGTGAGCGGAATGCACACGTGACAAAGCAGTTCTTTGGAAAGCTTCTCTCCAGTTTCGGTCTGAACATATTTCCTTTTTCACCGTACACCTCAAAGTGCTCCTGAAAGATCCATCACTCGCTAAACATATGCAGGGTAATAAAACTACTCAACTTAAGGAGAGGCTTAACTAAGCGAGGGGAATTAAGACGACACAGAGCAGTTTCAGAGAGGGCTTCCTTCTGGATTTTACGTGAGGATATTTCTTTCTCCATGTTCTAAGGATCGTTCCCAAATGTCCTTCCTCAGTTTCTACAAAAACAGTGATTTCAATCTGCTCAATCCAAAGAACGGTTTAAATCTATGAGACGAATACACACATCGCAAAGCAGTTGCTCAGAAAGTTACTCTGCAGGTTTCATCAGAAGATGTTTCCTTGCTCACCACAAGCCTCTGGGCATCACAAATGTCCCTTCACAGATTCTTCAAACACAGAGTTTCGAAACTGGGCAACATAGAGTAAGCATTAAGTCTATGAAGTGAATGCACATATCAGAGAGCAGATTCTTGGAACAATTCTCCCCCGATTTTTTTCGGTATATTTCACTACTCGCCATAGTCCTCAATGCATTCAGAAATAACACTTTTTTAGTTTCACAGGAACAGTGTTCAAACACTGCCTTGTGAGAAAAGAGGTATAACTCCCTGAGTGGAATACATACATCACAAAGTAGTTTCTCAGAAAGCTTCTATCCAGTTTTTATCTGAAGATATCTCCTCTTTCACCATTGGCCTAAATATGCTCCCTAATGTCCCTTCGCTGATCTGTGCATGACAGAGTTTTCAAACTGCGTAATATAATTAACGTTTTAACTATGTGAGATGAATAAATATATCTAACACAAAGCAGTTTCACAGAAATCTTCTTTCCATTTTCTGTCTGAGGATATATCCTTTTTCACCATAGTCGTCGCCATACTCCCGTATATCCCTTGGTAGCTTTTTCTCCAAAAGGGGTTCCGGAATCCCCTAGAAGAAGACAGGTATACATCTGTGGGTGGAATGCACATGTCACAAAGCAGCTCCTCAGAAAGCTTCTCTCCAGTTTCTATCTGAAGACATTTCCTTTCTCACTGTAAGACTCAAAGCCCTCCAGAATATCCCTTCGTAGACTAAATATAAACAGTGTTATGATACTGCTCAATGAAAAGAGAAGCTTAACTGTGTGAGCCTAATTCAAGTGAAACAGAGTAGTTTCACAGAAAGCTTCCTTCTGGTTTCTCTCTGAGGTTATTTCTTTTTCAGGATATTCTATAGAGGGTTTCCAAATGTCCTTTCTCAGATTCCACAGAAACAGTGATTTCAAACTGCTCAATCCAAAGAATAATTTAACTCTAAGAGATAAATACAAACATCACAAAAGAGTTGCGCAGAAAGCTTCTCTCCGATTTTCCATGGAAGACATTAACTTGCCTCACACAGGACTCAGGTCGCCACTTGTTATCCCTTCACAGAACCCTCAAAGACCGACTTTCAAACTGCAAAATGAAGAGTATGGTTTAACGCTATGAAAAGAATGGACATGTCAGAGTACAGTTTCTTCGAGTGTTTCTTTCTGTTTTATATTAGACAACTTTTAACTTTTTGCCATGGTCTTCAATGTGCTCCAAATATCACTCTTTTGGTTTCACAGGAACAGTGTTCAAACTGTGCCTTATGAGAAGAAAGTTACAACTCCCTGAGTGGAATGCACACATCACCAAGCTGTTTCTCAGAAAGCTTCACTCCAGTTTTTATCTGACTATATTTCCTCCTTCACCATAGGCCCGAATGTGATCCCAAATATCCCTTCGCGGATCCATCCGCGAGGGAGTTTCAAAGCTGTGTAATGTAAAGAAAGCTTCCTCCGTGTGAGAGGAATAAACACATCAAAAAGAGGATTCACGGAAAGCTTCTTTCCAGTTTTTATCTGAAGATATTTCCTTTTTATCATAGTCCTGAATGTGCTCCCGACGGTCCATTTGAGGATCCGTCCATGGCAGTTTCCAAGCTGCGTAATATAAAGAAAGCTTTATCTATGTGAGATGATTACACATATCACAGAGTAGTTTCCTAGAAAGCTTCTTTCCAGTTTTTGTCTGAGGCTATTTCCCTTTCACCATCGGCATCTACATACTCCCGAATATCACTTGATACCTGTTTCTCCAAAAGGGTTTCCCTGAAGGTGTATGAGAAGAGAGGTGCATTCCACTGTGAGTGGAATGCACACATCACAAAGCAGTTCCTCGGAAAGCTTCTCTCCAGTTTCGGTTTGAACATATTTCCTTTTTCATCGTAAGCCTCAAAGTGCTCCCGAATACCCCATCACACGCTAAACATACAAAGGGTTAGATAACTGCTCAATGAAAAGAGAGGCTTAACTGAGCGAGAGGAATTCAGACGACAGAGAGCAGTTTCACAAAAAGCTTCCTTCTGGATTTTACCTGAGGATATTTCTTTCTCCATGTTCTAAGGATCGTTCCCAAATGTCCTACCTCCAATTTCACAAAAACAATGAATTCAAGCTGCTCAATCCAAAGAATGGATTAACTCTATGAGAGGAATGCACACATCACAAAGCCGTTGCTGAGAACGTTTCTCTGCCGGTTTCATGGGAAGACCTCTCCTCGTTCACCACAAGCCTCCGGGCGTCACTAAATATCCCTTCACAGATTCTTCAAAGACAGAGTTTCGAAACTGGGCAACATAGAGTAAGTGTTAACTCTGTGAAATGAATACACATGTCAGACAGCAGATTCTTGGAATGCCTCTTCCTCAAATTTAATTCAGTATATTTCAGTATTCGCCATAGTTCTCACTGCGCTCCAAAATATCACTTTTTCGATTTCACAGGAGCAGTGTTCAAACACTGCCTTGTGAGGAAAGAGGTATAATTCCCTGAGTGGAATGCATATTTCACAAATAAGTTTCTCAGAAATCTTCTGTCCAGTTTTTCTCTGAAGATAGCTCCTCTTTCACTGTAGGCATGAATGTGTTACCGAATGTCCCTTCGAGGATATGTGCATGATGGATTTTCCAACTACGTAATATAATTAAAGTTTTAACTACGTGAGACGAATAAATATATCTAACACAAAGCAGTTTCACAGAAATCTTCTTTCTGATTTTTTGTCTGAGGATATTTTCTTTTTCACAATAGTCCACTCCAGAATATCTCTTGGTAGCTTTTTCTCCAAAAGGGATTCCAGAATCCTCTATTAGAAGAAAGGTATATTTCTGTGAGTGGAATGCACACGTCAAAAAGCAGCTCCTCAGAAAGCTTCTCTCCAATTTCTATCTGAAGACATTTCCTTTCTCACCATAAGCATCAAAGCCCTCTAGAATATGCCTTCGCAGACTAAACAATAACCGTGATATGATACAGCTCAATGAAAAGAGAAGCTCAATTCTGTGAGTGGAATTCATGTGACATAGAGCAGTTTCACAGGAAGCTTCCTTCTGGTTTCTCTCTGAGGTTATTTCTTTTTCAGGGTATTCTAAAAATCGTTTCTATATGTACTCTCTCAGATTCCACAGAAACAGTGATTACAAACTGCCCAATCCAAACAATGATTTAACTCTATGAGATGAATACAAACATCACAAAAGAGTTGTACAGAAAGTTTCTCTCCAATTGTCGATGGAGGACATTTTCTTGCCAGACACAGGCCTCTGGTTGCCACTTACTATCCATTCGCAGAACCCTCAAAGACCGACTTTCAAACAGGGAAATGTAGAGTAAGCTTTAATCCTGGGAAAATAATGGACATTTGAGAGCAGTTTCTTCGAGTGCTTCTTTCTGTTTTCTATTGGACGCCATTTCACTTTTTGCCATAGTCTTGAAAGTGCTCTGAATAACACTCTTTTGGTTTCACAGGAACAGTGTTAAAACTGTGCCTTATGAGAAGAAAGTTATAACTCGCTGAGTGGAATGCACACATCACCAAGCAGTTTCTCAGAAAGCTTCTCTCCAGTTTTTATCTGACTATATGTCCTCTTTCACCATAGGCCCTAATGTGATCCCAAATATTGGTTTGCTGACCCATCCACGAGGGAGTTTCCAAGCTGTATAATGTAAGGAAAGCTTCATCCATGTGAGTTGAATAAACATGGCAAAAAGCATATTCACGTAAAGATTGTTTCCAGTTTTTATCTGAAGACATTTCCTTTTTAATCATAATCTTGAATGTGCTCCCGAAGGCCCCTTCATGGATCCGTCCATGACAGGTTTCAAGCTGTGTAATATAAGGAAAGCTTTATCTATGTGAGATGATTACAGATATCACAGAGTAGTTTCCTAGAAAGCTTCTTTGCAGTTTTTGTCAGAGACTATTTCCCTTTTCACCATCACCATCAAATGCTCCCGAATATCACTTGGTACCTGCTTCTCCAAAACGGATTCCCCGACGCTGTATGAGAAGAGAGGAATAACACTGTGACTGGAATGCACACATCACAAAGCAGTTCCTCCAAAAACTTCTCTCCAGTTTCGATGTGAACATATTTCCTTTTTCACCATTAGCCTCAAAGGGCTCCTGAATATCCCATCACACGATAAACATACACAGAGCTAGAAAACTGCTCAATGAAAAGAGAGCCTTATCTGAATGAGAGGAATTAAGACGACACAGAGCAGTTTCACAGAAAGCTTCCATCTGGATTTTACCTGAGGATATGTCTTTCTCCACATTCTAAGGATGGTTCCCAAATGTCATTCCTCAGATTCCACAAAAACAGTGATTTCAAGCTGCTCAATCCAAAGCATGGTTTAACTCTAGGAGATGAATACATGCATCGCAAAGCAGTTGCACAGAACGTTTCTCTGCAGGTTTCATCAGAAGACGTTTCCTCGCTCACCACAAGCCTCCAGGCGTCACTAAATAGCCCTTCACTGATTCTTCAAAGACAGAGTTTCGAAACTGGGCAACATAGAGTAAGCATAAACTCTGTGAATTGAATGCACACATCAGAGATCGGATTCTTGGAATGCTTCTTCCTCTATTTTATTTCAGTATATTTCACTATTTGCCACAGTCCTCAAAGCGTTCTGAAATATCACTTTTTCAGTTTCACAGAAACAGTGTTCAAACACTGCCTTGTGGGAAAAGAGGTATAACACCCTGAGTGGAATGCATACATCCCAAAGTACTTCCTCAGAAAGCTTCTATCCAATCCAGTTTTTACCTGAAGATATCTCCTCTTTCACTGTAGGGCTGAATGTGCTCCCGAATGTCCCTTCGCGGAACTCTGGATGACGGAGTTGCCAAACGGCATAATAAAATTAAAGTTTTAACTATGTGAGACGAATAAATATATCTAACGCAAAGCAGTTTCACCGAAATCTTCTTTCCAGTTTTTGTCTGAGGATATTTCCTTCTTCATCATAGTCGTCGCTATACTCCAGAATATCTCTTGGTAGCTTTTTCGCCAAAAGGGATTCCAGAATTCTCTAGGAGAAGAAAGGTATATTTCTTTGAGTGGAGTGCACACATTACAAAGCAGCTCTTCAGAAAGCTTCTCTCCATTTTCTATCCAAAGACGTTTCCTTTCTCACCATAAGCCTCAAAGCCCTCCAGAATATTTTTGCACAGACTAAACAAAAACAGTGTTATGATACAGCTCAATGAAAAGAGAAGCGTGACTGTGTGAGAGGAATTTACGTGACACAGAGCAGTTTCAGAGAAAGATTCCCTCTGGTTTCTCTGAGGTTATTTCTTTTTCAGGATATTCTAAAGAGCGTTTCCAAATGTTCTTTCTCAGATTCCACAGAAACAGTGATTTAAAATTGCTCAATCCAAAGAATGATTTAACGCTATGAGATGAATACAAACATCACAAAAGAGTTGTGCAGAAAGCTTCTCTCCAATTTTCGATGGATGACATTTCCTTGCTCGACACAGGCCCCTGGTTGCCACTTAATATCCCTTCGCACAACCCTCAAAGATCGACTTTCCAACTGGGAAATGTAGAGTAAGCTTTAACCCAGTAAAAAGAATGGACATGTCAGAGAGCAATTTCTTCGAGTGCTTCTTTCTGTTTTTTATTGGATGTCATTTATCTTTTTGCCAAAGTCTTCAAAGTGCTCCGTATATCAGTCTTTTTGATTTACAAAAACAGTGTTCAAACGGTGCCCTATGAGAAGAAAGTTACAACACCCTGAGTGGAATGCACACATCACCAAGCAGTTTGTCGCAAAGTTTCTCTCCAGTTTTTATCTTTCTATATTTCCTATTTTACCATAGGCCTGAATGTTATCCCAAACATCCGTTCGTGGATCCATCCACGAGGGAATTTCCAAGCTGCATAACGTAAAAAAGCTTCATCTATGTAAGATGAATAAACATAGCAAAAAGTAGATTCACAGAAAGCTTCTGTCCACTTTTTATCTGAAGAGAGTTCCTTCTTTACCATAGTCCTGAATGTGTTCCCAAAGGTCCCTTCGTGGATCTGTCCATGAGAGGTTCCAAATTGTGTAATGCAAAGAAAGCGTTATCTATGTGAGATGATTACACATATCACAGAGGAATTTCCTGGAAAGCGCCTTTCCAGTTTTGGTCTGAGGCTATTTCCCTTTACACCATCAGCATCAACATGCTCTCGAATATCACTTGGTATCTATTTCTGCAAAAGGGTTTCCCTGACACTGTATGAGAAGACAGGTATAACACTCTGAGTGTAATGCACATGTCACAAAGCAGTTCCTTGGAAAGCTTCTCTCCAGTTTCCATCTGAACATATTTCCTTTTTCACCATGAGCCTCAAAGTGCTCCCGAATATCCCATCACATGTTAAACATACACAGGGTAAGAAAACTGCTCAATGAAAAGAGAGGCTTAACTGAGTGAGAGGATTTAAAACGACACAGTGTAGTTTCACAGAAAGCTTCCTTCTGGATTTTACCTGAAGATATTTCTTTCTCTGTGTTCTAAGGATCGTTCTCAAATGTCCTTCCTCAGATGCTGCAAAAACAGTGATTTCAGCCTGCTCAATTCAAGGAATGATTTAACTCGATGAGACGAATACACACATCACAAGGAAGTTGTCAGAAAGTTTCTCTGCATGTTTCATTGGAAGACATTTCCACAATCAACATAACCCTCTGGGCATCACTAAATATCCCTTGACAGATTCTTCAAATAGAGAGTTTCAAAACTGACCAACGTACAGTAGGCATTAACTCTGCAAAGTGAATGCACATATCAGAGAGCAGATTCTTGGAATGCTTCTTCCTCGATTTTATTTCAGCATATTTCACTATTTGCCATAGTCCTCAATGCGCTCCAAAATATCACATTTTTGGTTGCACAAGAACAGTGTTCAAAAACTGCCTTGTGAGAAAAGTGGTATAACTCCCTGAGTGGAATGCATACATCACAAAGTAGTTTCTCAGAAGGCTTCTATCCAGTTTTTATATGAAGATATCTGGTCTTTCACCGTGGGCCTCAATGTGCTCTCGAATGTCCCTTCATGGATCTCTGCATGAAGGTGTTTCCAAACAGCACAATAAAAGAAACTTTCTAACTCTGCGAGATTAATAAATATATCTAACACAAAGCAGTTTCACAGAAATATTCTTTCCATTTTTTTCTCTGAGGATATTTCCTTCTTCACCAGAGCTGTCCCTATACTCTCGAATGTCTCTCGGTAGCTTTTACTCTGAAAGGGATTCCGGAATCCTCTAGGAGAAGAAAGGTATATTTCTGTGAGTGGAATGCACCCGTCACAAAGGAGCTCCTCAGAAAACATTTTTCCGGTTTCTATCTGAATATGTTTCCTTTCACACCGTGTGTCTCAAAGCACTCCTGAATATCCCATTTCAGACTAAACAAAAACAGTGAAACTACATCTCAGACTAAAAAAAAAAAATGATACTGCTCAATGAAAAGAAAAGTTAACTGTGTGAGCGGAATTCACGTGCTACAGAGCAGTTTCACAGAAAACTTCCTTCTGGTTTCTCTCTGAGGCTATTTCTTTCTCAGGATATTCTAAAGAGCGTTTGCAAATGTCCTTTCTGAGATCCACAGAAAGAGTGATTTCAAACTGCTCAATCCAAAGAATGATTTAACTCTATGAGATGAATACAAACATCACAATAGAGTTCTGCAGAAAGCTTCTCTCCACTTTTTGATAGAAGACATTTCCTTGTTCGACACAGGCCTCTAGTTGCCACTTACTATCCCTTCGCAGAACCCTCAAAGTCCAACTTTGAAACTAGGAAATGTAGAGTAAACTTTACCCATGGAAAAGAATGGATATGTCAGAGAACAGTTTCTTCGAGAGCTTCTTTCTGGTTTTTATTGGACGCCATTTCCCTTTTTGCCATAGTCTTCAAAGTGCTTCGAATATCACTCTTTTTTTTTTTCCAGGAACAGTGTTCAAACTGTGTCTTATGAGAAGAAATTTATTACTCCTTGAGTGGAATGCACACGACACCAAGCAGTCTCTCAGAAAACTTCTCTCCAGTTTTTATCTGACTGTATGTCCTATTTCACCACAGGCCTGAATGTGATTTCAAATATCCCTTCACGGACAGATCGACGACGGAGTTTCCAAGATGTGTAATGCACTCAAAGCTTCATCTATGTGAGATGAATAAACATAGCGAAAAGCAGATTCACAGAAAGCTTCTTACCCGTTTTTATCTGAAGACATTCCCTTTTTCACCATAGTACAGAAAATGCTCCCAAAGGTCCCTTCGTGGATCCATCCATGACAATTTCCAAGCTGTGTAAGGTAAACAAAGCTTTATCTATACGAGATGATTACACATATCACAAAGTAGTTCCCTGGAAAGATTCTTTCCAGTTTTTTTCTGAGGCTATTTCCCTTTTCGGCATCGGCATCAACATGCTCCCGAATATCACTTGGTACCTGTTTCTCCAAAAGGGTTTCCCTGACGCTGTATGAGAAGGGAGGTATAACACTGTGAGTGGAATACACACTTCACAGAGCAGTTCCTCAGAAAGCTTTTCTCCATTTTCGGTCTGAACATATTTCCTTTTTCACCGTAAGCCTCAAAGTGCTCCCGAATATCCCAAGATACGCTCAACATACACAGGGTAGAAAACTGCTCAATGTAAAGAGAGGCTTATCTGTGTGAGAGGAATTAAGACGACACAGAGCAGTTTCACAGAAAGCTTCCTTCTGGATTTTAAGTGAGGATACTTCTTTCTCCATATTCTAAGGATCGTTCCCAACTGTCCTTTCTCAGATTCCACAAAAACAGTGATTTCAAGCTGCTCAATCTGAAGAACAGTTTAACCCTATGAGACAAATACACACAATGCAAAGCAGTTGCTCAGAACGTTTCTGTCCAGATTTCATCAGAAGATGTTTCCTCACTCACCACAAGCCTCCGGGCGTCAATAAATATCCCTTGCAGATTTTTCAAAGACAGAATTTCAAAAATGGGCAACATAGAGTAAGTATTAACCCTATGAAGTGAATGCACATATAACAGAGCTGATTCTTGGAACGCTTCTTCCTCGATTTTATTTCAGTATATTTAACTATTCGCCATAGTCCTCAATGCGTTCCGAAATATCACTCTTTTGGTTTCACAGAAACTGTTCAAACACAGGCTTGTGAGAAAAGAGGTACAACTCCCTGAGTGGAATGCATGAATCACAAAGTACTTTTTCAGAAACCTTTTATCCAGTTTTTATCTGAAGATATCTCCTCTTTCACCGTTGGCCTGAATGTGCTCCCGAATGTCCCTTCGCGAATTTGTGCCTGACGGAGTTTCCAAACTGTGTAATATAATTAAAGTTTTAACTATGCGAGATGAATCAATATATCTAGCACAAGGCAGTTTCACAGAAATGTTTTTTCCAGTTTTTGACTGAGGATATTTCCTTTTCACTAGAGTCGTTGCTATTCTCCCGAATATTTCTTGGTAGCTGTTTCTCCACAATGGATTCTGGAATCCTCTAGGAGAAGAAAGGTATAATTCTGTGAGCGGAATGCACACGTCACAAAGCAGGTCCTCAGAAAGCTTCTCTCCAGCTTCCATCTGAAGATGTTTACTTCAGACTAAACGGAAAGTGTTATGATACAGCTCAATGAAAAGAGAAGCATAACTCTGTCAGCGGAATTCACGTGACACAGAGCAGTTTCACAGAGAGTTCCTTCTGGTTTCTCTCTGAGGTTATTTCTTTCTCAGGATATTCTAAAGAGCATTTCCAAATGTCCTTTCTTAGATTCCACAGAAACGGTGATTCCAAAATGCTCAATCCAGAGAACGATTTAACGCTAGGAGATCAATTCAAACATCACAAATATTTTCACATAAAGCTTCTCTCCGATTTTCGATGGAAGACATTTTCTTGCCTCACACAGGCCCCCTGTCGCCACTTACAATCCCTTTGCAAAAGCCTCAAAGACCGACTTGCAAACTGGGAAATGTAGAGTAAGCTTTAAACCTATGAAAAGAATGGACATATCAGAGAGCAGTTTCTTC
Source organism: Piliocolobus tephrosceles (assembly GCF_002776525.5). Taxonomy (NCBI): domain Eukaryota; kingdom Metazoa; phylum Chordata; class Mammalia; order Primates; family Cercopithecidae; genus Piliocolobus; species Piliocolobus tephrosceles. The sequence continues at coordinate 88,627,876 of NC_045448.1, read as the reverse complement.
AAGTGCTTCTCTCTGTTTTTTATTGGACGCAATTTTACTTTTTGCCATATTCTTCAAAGTGCTCTGAATATCACTCTTTTGGTTTCACTGGAACAGTGTTCAAACTGTGCCTTATGGGAAGAAAGTTATAACTCCCTGAGTGGAATGCACACATCACCTAGCAGTTTCTCAGAAAGCTTCCCTTCAGTTTTTATCTGACTATATTCGTTATTTCACCATATTCCGAAATGTGATCCCAAATATCCCTTCACGGATCCATCCATGAGGGAGTTTCCAAGCTGCATAATGTAAAGAAAGCTTCATGATTGTGAGATGAATAAACATAGCAAAAAACAGATTCATAGAAAGCTTCTTTCCAGTTTTTATCTGAAGATATTTCCTTGTTCACCATAGTCCTGAATGTGCTCCCGAAGGTGCCTTTGTGGATCCGTCCATGACAGTTTCCAAGCTGCGTAATGTAAAGAAAGCTTTATCTATGTGAGATGATTACACATATCACAGAGTAGTTTCCTCGAAAGCTTCTTTCCAGTTTTTGTCAGAGGCTATTTCCCTTTTCACCATCGGCATCAACCTGCTCCCGAATATCACGTGGTACCTGTTTCTCCAAAATGGTTTCCCTGATGCTGTATGAGAAGAGAGGTATAACACTGTGACTGGAATGCACACGTCACAAAGCAGTTCCTCAGAAATCTTCTCCCAGTATTGGTCGGAACATATTTCCTTTTTCACCGTTAGCCTCATAGTGCTCCCGCATATCCCATCACTCGGTAAACATACACAGGGTTAAAAAACTGCTCAATGAAAAGAGAGGCTTAATTGAGCGAGAGAAATTAAGGTGACACAGGGTAGTTTCAGAGAAAGCTTCCTTCCGGATTTCACCTGAGGATATTTCTTTCTCCATATTCTAAGGATCATTCCCAAATGTCCTTCCTCAGATTCCACAAAAACAGTGATTTCAAGCTGTGAAATCCAAAGAATGGTTTAATCAAGGAGACAAATACACACGTCACAAAACAGTTGCTCAGAACGTTTCTTTGCAGGTTTCATCGGAAGATGTTTCCTCACTCACCACAGGTCTCCGGGCGTAACTAAATATCCCTTCACCGATTCTTCAAAGAGAGAGTTTTGAAACTGGGCAACATACAGTAAGCATTAACTCTGTGAAGGGAATTCACATTTTCTCAGAACGCTTCTTCTTCTATTTTATTTCTGTATATTTCACTATTCGCCATAGTCCTCCATGCGTTCTGAAATATCACTTTTTCGGTTTCACAGGAACAGTGTTGAAACGCTGCCTTGGGAGAAAAGTGGTTTAACACCCTGACTGGAATGCGTACATCACAAAGTATTTTCTCAGACAGCTTCAATCCAGTTTTTATCTGAAGATATCTCCTCTTTCAACGTAGTCCTGAATATGCTCCCAAATGTCCCTTCATGGATCTCGGCTTGACGGAGTTTCCAAAATGGGTAATGTAATTAACATTTTAACTAGGCGCAATGAATAAACATATCTAACACCAAGCAGTTTCACAGATATATTCTTTCCAATTTTAGTCTGAAGATATTTCCTTTTTCACCACAGTTGTGTCTGTACTCCCGAATATCTCTTGGTAGCTTTTTCTCCAAAAGGGATTCCGGAATCTGCTAGGAGAAGAAAGGTATATTTCTGTGAGTGGAATGCACACGTCACAAAGCAGCTCCTCAGATAGCTTCTCTCTGGTTTATATCTGAAGACTTTTCCTTTCTCACCATAAGCCTCAAACCCCTCCAAAATATCCCTTCGCAGACTAAGCAAAAACAGTGTTATGATACAGCTCAATGAAAAGAGAAGCTTAACTGTCTCAGCGGAATTCACGTGACACAGTGCAGTTTCACAGGAAACTTCCTTCCGGTTTCTCTCTGAGGTTATTTCTTTTTCAGGATATTGTAAAGAGCATTTCAAAATATCCTTTCTCAGATGCCACAGAAACAGTGATTTCAAACTGCTCAATCCAAGGAATGATTTAACTTTATGAGATAAATACAATAATCATGAAATAGTTGTGCAGAAAGCTTCTCTCTGATTTTCGATGGAAGACATTTCCTTGCCTCACACAGGCCTCCGGTCGCCACTTACTATCCCTTCGCAGAACCCTCAAAGTCCGACTTTTAAACTGGGATATGTAGAGTAAGCTTTAAACCTATGAAAAGAATGGACATGTCAGAGAGCAATTTCTTCGAGTGCTTGTTTCCATTTTTTATTGGAGGACATTTCACTTTTTGCCATAGTCTTCAATGTGCTCTGAATATCACTCTTTTGGTTTCACAGGGACCGTGTTCAAACTGTGCCTTAGAAGAAAGTCATAATGCCCTGAGTGGAATGCACCCATCACTAAGCAGTTTCTCAGCAAGCTTCTCTCCAGTTGTTATCTGACTATATTTGCTATTTCACCATAGGCCTGATTTTGATCCCAATTATCTCTTCATGGATCCATCCACGGGGGACTTTCCAAGGTGCATAATGTAAAGAAAGCATCATGTATGTTAGAAGAATAAACATAGAAAAAGCAGATTCACAGAAAACTTCTTTCCAGTTTTTTTCTGAAGATATTTCCTTTTTCACCATAGTCCTGAATGTGCTCCAGAAGATCCCTTTGTGCATCTGACCATGACAGTTTCCAAGCTGCGTAATGTAAAGAAACCTTTATATATGTGAGATGATTACACATATCACAGTTTGGTTTCCTAGAAAGCTTCTTTCCAGTTTTTGTCTGAGGCTATTTCCCTTTTCCCCATCATCATCAACATGCTCCCAAATATCACTTGGTAGCTGTTTCTCCAAAAGGGTATCCCAGACATTGTATGAGATAGAGCTATAACACTGTGACTGGAATGCACCCGTCACAAAGCAGTTCCTCAGAAAGCTTCTCTCCAGTTTCTGTCTGATCATATTTCCTTTTTCACCATTAGCCTCAAAGTGCTCCTGAATATTCCATCACACGCTAATCATACACAGGGCTAGAAAACTGCTCAATGAAAAGAGAGGCTTATCTTAGTGAGTGGAATTAAGATGACACAGAGCAGTTTCACAGAAAGATTCCTTCTGGATTTTAACTGAGGATATTTCTTTCTCCATATTCTAAGGATCTTTCCCTAATATCTTTCCTCAGATTCCACAAAAACAGTGAATTCAAGCTGCTCAATCCAAAGAACGGTTTAACTCTGGGAGATGAATACACACATCGCAAAGCAGTTGCTCAGAACATTTCTCTGAAGGTTTCAATGGAAGACGTTTCCTTGTTCACCACAAGCCTTCGGGCGTATCTAAATATCCCTTCAGAGATTCTTCAAAGACAGAGTTTTGAAACTGGGAAACATAGAATAGGCATTAACTCTATGAAGTGAATGCACATATCAGAGAGCAGATTCTTGGAACGCTTCTTCCTAGATTTTATTTCAGTATATTTTACTAGTCGCCATAGTCCTCCATGCGTTCCGAAATATCACTTTTTCAGTTTCACAGGAACAGTTTTCAAAAACTGTCTTGTGAAAAAATAGGTATAACCTCTTGAGTGGAATGCATACATCACAAAGTAGTTTCTCAGAAAGCTTCTGTCCAGTTTTTATCTGAATATATGTCCTCTTTCACCATTGGCCTGAATATGCTCCCTAATGTCCCTTCGCTGATCTGTGCATGACAGAGTTTTCAAACTGCGTAATATAATTCACGTTTTAACTATGTGAGATGAATAAATATATCTAACACAAAGCAGTTTCACAGAAATCTTCTTTCCATTTTCTGTCTGAGGATATATCCTTTTTCACCATAGTCGTCGCCATACTCCCGTATATCCCTTGGTAGCTTTTTCTCCAAAAGGGGTTCCGGAATCCCCTAGAAGAAGACAGGTATACATCTGTGTGTGGAATGCACATGTCACAAAGCAGCTCCTCAGAAAGCTTCTCTCCAGTTTCTATCTGAAGACGTTTCCTTTCCCACCGTAAGCCTCAAAGCCCTCCAGAATATCCCTTCGCAGACTAAACAAAAACAGTGTAATGATACATCTCAATGAAAAGAGTTTAGCTCTGTGAGCAGAATTCACCTGAGACAGAAAAGTTTCACAGAATGCTTCCTTCTGGTTTCTCTCTGAGGTTATTTCTTTTTCAGGATATTCTAAAGAGCGTTTCCAAATGTCCTTTATCAGACTACACAGAAACAGGGATTACAGACTGCTCAATTCAAAGAATGATTTAACTCTATGAGATGAATACAAACATCAGAAAAGAGTTGTGTGAAAACCTTCTCTCCGATTTTCGATGGAAACTTTTTTTACCTCACACAGGCCTCCGGTTGCCACATACTATCCCTTCACAGAACCTTCAAAGATCGACTTTCAAACTGGGAAATGTAGATTAAGCTTTAACCCTGTAAAAACAATGCACACGTCAGAGAGCAATTTCTTCCAGTGCTTCTTTCTGTTTTTTATTGCACGAAATTTCACTTTTTGCCTTAGTCGTCAATGTGCTCGGAATAACATTCTTTTGGTTTTACAGGAACATTGTTCAAACTGTGCCTTATGAGAATAAAGTTACAACTCCTAAGTGGAATGCAGACATCACCAAGCAGTTTCTCAGTAATCTTCTCTCCAGTTGTTATCTGAGTATATTTCCTATTTCACCATGGGCAAGAATGTGATCCCAAATATCCCTTTACGGATCCATCCAGCAGGGAGATTCCAAGCTGCATAATGTAAAGAAAGTTTCATCTCTGTGAGATTCACAGAAACATGAATCCCGAATACCACTTGGTACCTGTTTCTCCAAAAGGGTTTCCCCGACGCTGTATGAGAAGAGCGGTATAACACTGTGATTGGAATGCACACACACAAAGCAGTTTTTAAGAAAGCTCCTCTCCGGTTTTGGTCTGAACATATTTCTTTTTTCACTGTTAGCCTCAAAGTGGTCCCGAATATCTCATCACACCCTAAACATACACAGGGCTAGAAAACTGCTCAATGAAAAGAGAGACTTCTCTGAGTGAGAGGAATTCAGAAGACACAGAGCAGATTCACCAAAAGCTTCCTTCTGGATTTTACCTGAAGATATTTCTTTCTCTATATTCTAAGGATCGTTCCCAAATGTCCTTCCTCAGATTCCCCAAAAGAGTGATTTGAAGCTGCTCAATCCAAAGAATCGTGTAAACCTAGGAGACAAATACAAACCTCGCAAAGCAGTTGCTCAGAACGTTTCTCTGCAGGTTTCATCGGAAGACATATCCTTGCTCACCACAAGTCTCTGGGCGTCACACATATCCCTTCACAGATTCTTCAAAGACAGAGTTTTGAAACTAGGCAACATAGAGTAAGCATTAACTCTGTGAAGTGAATGCACATATCAGAGAGCAGATTCTTGAAACGCTTCCTCCTCGATTTTATTTCAGTATATTTCACTATTACCCATAGTCCTTGATGCGTTCCGAAATATCACTTTTTTGGTTTCACTGGAACTGTGTTCAAATACTGCCTTGTGAGAAAAAAAGGAATAACTCCCGGAGTGGAATGCATACATCACAAAGCAGTTTCTCAGAAAGCTTCTATCCTCTTTTTCTGAAGATATCTCCTCTTTCACCGTAAGCCTGAATGTGCTCCTGTATGTCCCTTCACGGATCTGTGCATGAAGGAGTTTCCAAACTGCGTAATATAATTAAATTTTTAACTGTGTGAGAAGAATAAATATATCTAACACAAAGCAGTTGCACAGAAATCTTTCCGTTTTTGTCTGAGGATATTTCCATTTTTACCATAGTCATCGCTGTACTCCCTAATATCTCTTGGTAGCTTTTTCTCCAAAAGAGATTTCGGAATCCTCTAGGAGAAGAAAGGTATATTTCTGTGAGTGAAATGCAGACGTCACAAAGCAGGTCCTCAGAAAGCTTATCTCCAGTTTCTCTCTGACAGCATTTCCTTTCTCACTGTAAGCCTCAAAGCCCTCCAGAATATCCCTTTGCAGATTAAACAAAATAGTGCAGTGATACAGCTCAATGAATAGAGAAGCTGAACTGTGTGAGTGGAATTCATGTGACACTGAGCAGTTTCACTGAAAGCTTCTTTCTGGTTTATCTCTGAGGTTATTTCTTTTTCAGGATACTCTAAAGAGAGTTTCCAAATGTCCTTTCTCAGATTCCACAAAAACAGTGATTTCAAACTGCTCATTCTAAAGAATGATTTAACAGTTTGAGATAAATACAAACATCAGAAAACAGTTGTGCAGAGAGCTTCTCTCCTATTTTCGATGGAGGACATTTCCATGCCTCACACAGGCCTCCGGACGCCACTTTCTATCCCTTCGTAGAACCCTCAAAGGCCGAATTTCAAACTCGGAAATATAGAGTAAGATTTAACCCTGTGAAAAGAATGGACATGTCAGAGAGCAGTTTCTTCGAGTGTTCCTTTCTGTTTTTTATTAGACGACATTTCACTTTTCACCAAAGTCTTCAATGTGCTCCGAATATCACTCTTTTGGTTTTACAGGAACGGTGTTCAAACTGTGTGTTATGAGAAGAAAGTTATAACTCCCTGAGTGGAATGCACACATTACCAAGCAGTTTCTCAGAAAGCTTCTCTCCAGTTTTTATCTGACTATATTTCCTCTTTCACCATAGGCCCTAATGTGATTTCAGAAATCCCTTCGCAAATCCATCCACGAGGGAGTTTCCAAGCTGTGTAATGTAAAGAAAGCTTCATCTATGTGAGATGAATAAACACGGCAAAAAGGAGATTCACAGAAAGCTTCTTTCCAGTTTTTATCGTAAGATATTCCCTTTTCACCATAGTTCAGAATGTACTCCCGAAGGTCCCTTCGTGGATCCGTCCATGAGAGTTTACAGGCTGTGTAATGTAAAGAAAGCTTTATCTATGTGAGATGATTACACATATCACAGAGTACTTTCCAAGAAAGCTTCTTTCCAGTTTTTGTCTGATTCTATTTCCCTTTTCCCCATCGGCAACAACATGCTCCCGAATATCACTTGGTACCTGTTTCTCCAAAAGGGTTTCCCCGATGCTGTATGAGAAGAGAGGTATAACACTGTGACTGGAATGCACACGTCACAAAGCTGTTCCTCTGAAAGATTCTCTTCAGTTTCGGACAGAACATATTTACTTTTCCACCATTAGCCTCAAAGTGCTTCCGAATATCCCATGAAACGTTAGACATAAAGAAGGTTAGAAAACTGCACAATGAAAAGAGAGGCTTAAGTGAGAGAGAGAAATTAAGAGGACACAGAGTAGTTTCACAGAAAGCTTCCTTCTGGATTTTATTTGAGGATATTTCTTTCTCCCTATTCTAAATATCATTCCCAAATGTTTCTCCTCAGTTTCCACAAAAACAGTGATTTCAAGCTGCTCAATACAAAGGACGGTATAACTTTATGAGACGAGTACACACATCGCAAAGCAGTTGCTCAGAACGTTTCTCTGTAGGATTCATTGGAAGGCGTTTCCTTATTCAACACAAGCCTCCAGTTGTCACTAAATATCCCTTCACAGATTCTTCAAAGACAGAGTTTCCAAACTGGTCAAGATAGAGTAAACATTAACTGTGTGAAGTGAATGCACATATCAGAGAGCAGATTCTTGGAACGGTTCTTCCTTGGTTTTATTTCAGTATATTTCACTATTCGCGATAGTCCTCAATGTGCCCCAAATACCACTTTTTCGGTTTCACAGGAACAGTGTTCTAACACTGTCTTGTGAGAAAAGAGGTATATGTCCCTGAGTGGAATGCATACACCACAATGTCGTTTCTCAGAAAGCTTCTATCCAGTTTTGATCCAAAGATATCTCTTCTTTCACCATAGGTCTGAATGTGCACCCGAATGTCCCTTTGCAGATCAATTCATGACAGTTTCTAAACTGTGTAATCTAAGAAAAGTTTTAACTATGCAAGATGAATAAGTATATCTAACACAAACAGTTTCACAGAAATCTTCTTTCCAGTTTTTGTCTGAGGATATTTCCTTTTTCACCATATCGGTCCCTTACACTACTGAATGTCTCTTGGTAGCATTTTCTCCTAAAGGAATTCTGGTATCCTCTATGATATGAAAGTTATATTTCTGTGAGTTGAATGCACATGTCACAAGGCAGCTCCACAGAAAGCTTCTCTCCAGTTTCTGTCTAAAGATGTTTCCTTATTCACCATAACCCTCAAAGCGTTCCAGAATATCCCTTTGCAGACTAAACAAAAACAGTGTTATGATACAGCTCAATGAAAAGAGAAGCATAACTGTGTGAGTGGAATTCACGTGACACAGAGCAGTTTCACAGAAAGCTTCCTTCTGGTTTCTCTCTGAGGTTATTTCTTTTTCAGGATATTCTAAAGAGCATTTCCCAATGTCCTTTCTGGGATTCAACAGTGATTTGAAACAGTGATTTCAAACTGCTCAATCCAAAGAATGATTTAACTCTATGAGATGAATACAAACATAACAAATGAGGTGCGCAGAAAGCTTCATCAGATTTTTGAGGGAAGACAATACTTTGCCTCACACAGTCCTCCAGTCGCCATTTACTATCCCTTCGCAGAACCCTAAGAGACCGACTTTCAAACTGGGAAATGTAGAGCAACATTAACCCTGTGCAAAGAATGAACATTTGAGAGCAGTTTCTTCGAGTGCTTCTTTCTGTTTTTTATTGGACGCCATTTCACTTTTTGCTATAGTCTTCTAAGTGCTCGAATATCACTCCTTTGTTTTCCACTGGAACAGTGTTCAAACTGTGCATTATGAGAAGAAAGTTTTAACTCCCTGAGTGGAATGCACACATCACCAAGCAATTTCTCAGAAATCTTCCCTCGAGTTTTTACCTGACTATATTTGTTATTTCACAATATGCCCGAATGTGATCCCATATATCCCTTTGCGGATCCATCCACGAGGGAGATTCCAAACTGCGTAATTTAAAGAAAGCTTTATCTATGTGAGATGAATAAACATAGCAAAAAGCAGATTCACAGAAAGCTCCTTTCCAGTTTTTATCTGAAGATATTTCCTTTTTCACCATAGTCCTGAATGTAATACAGAAAGTCCCTTTATAGATCCGTCCATGACAGTTTCCAAGCTGCGTAATGTAAAGAAAGCTTTATCTATGTGTGATGATTTCACATATCACAGAGAAGTTTCCTAGAAAGCTTCTTTCCAATTTTTGTCTTAGGCTATTTCCCTTTTCACCATCGGCATCAACATGCTCCCGAATATCACTTGGTACCTGTTTCTCCAAAAGGGTTTCCCTGACACTGTATGAGAAGAGAGGTATAACACTGTGACTGGAATGCACACGTCACAAAGCAGTTCCTCAGAAAGCTTCTCCCCAGTTTCGTCTGAACATATTTCCTTTTTCACCATTAACCTCAAAGGGCTCCCGAATATCCCATCACATGCTAAACATACACAGGGTTATAAAACTCCTCAATGAAAAGAGAGGCTTAACTGACCGAGAGGAATTAAGACGACTTAGAGCAGTTTCACAGAAAGTTTCCTTCTGGATTTTAACTGAGGATATTTCTTTCTCCATATTCTAAGGATCATTCCCAAATGTCCTTCCTCAGATTCCACAAAAACAGTGATTTCAAGCTGCTGAATCCAAAGAATGGATTAACTCTAGGAGACGAATACACACATCACAAAGCAGTTGCTCAGAACTTTTCTCTGCAGGTTTCATCAGAAGATGTTTCCTCGCTCACCACAAGCCTCCGGACGTCACTAAATATCCTTTCACAGATTCTTCAAAGACAGAGTTTCGAAACTGGGCAACATATTGTAAGCATTAACTCTGTGAATTGAATGCACATATCAGAGAGCAGTTACTGCAATGCTTCTTCTCGATTTTATATCAGTATATTTCACTGTTCACCATAGTCCTCAATGCGTTCTGAAATATCACTTTTTGGTTTCACAGGAACAGTGTTCAAACACTGCCTTGTGAGAAAAGAGGTATGACTCCCAGAGTGGAATGCATGCATCACAAAGGAGTTTCTCAGAAAGCTTCTATCCAGTTTTCTTCTGAAGATATCTCGTCTTTCACCTTAGGCCTGAATGTGCTCCCGAATTTCCTTTCGTGGATATGTGCATGATGGAGTTTCCAAACTGCATAATACAATTAAAGTTTTAACGATGTGAGATGAATAAATATATCTAACACAAAGCAGTTTCACAGAAATCTTTTTTCCAGTTTTTGTCTGAGGATATTGCCTTTTTCACAATAAGCCACTCCCGAATATCTCTTGGTAGCTTTTTATCCAAAAGGGATTCTGGAATCCTGTTGGAGAAGAAAGGTATATTTCTGTGAGTGGAATGCACACATCACAAAGCAGCTCCTCAGAAAGATTCTCTCCAGTCTCTATCTGAAGAGGTTTCTTTTCTCACCTTAAGCCTCAAAGCCCTCCAGAATATCCCTTCACAGACTAAACAAAAACAGTGTTGTGATACAGATCAATGAAAAGAGAATCTTAACTGTGTGAGTGGAATTCACGTGACACAGAGCAGTTTCACAGAAAGCTTCCTTCTGGTTTCTCTCTGAGGTTATTTCTTTTTCAGGATATTCTAAAGCGCGTTTCCAAATGTCCTTTCTCAGATTCCACAGAAACAGTGATTTCAAACTGCTTTATCCAAAGAATGATTTAACTCTATAACGTCAATACAAACATCACAGAAGAGTTGCGCAGGAAGCTTCTCTCCAATTTTTGATGGAAGACATTTCTCTGCCTCACACAGGCCTCCGGTCGCCACTTACTATCCCTTCGCAGAACCCTCAAAGACCGACTTTCAAACTGGGAAATGTAGAGCAAGCTTTAATCCTGTGAAAAGAATGGACATGACAGAGAGCAGTTTCTTCGAGTGCTTCTTTCTGTTTTTTTTTTTTTTTTTTTTTGGATGACATTTCACTTTCTGCCATAGTATTCAAAGTGCTCCGTATATCACTCTTTTGGTTTTACAGGAACCTGTTCAAACTTTGCCTTATGAGAAGAAAGTTATCACTCTCTGTGTGGAATGCACGCATCAAAAAGCAGTTTCTCAGAAAGATTCTGTGCAGTTTTAATTTGACTATATTTCCTATTTCACCATAGGCCCAAATGTGATCCCAAATATACCTTCAGGGATCCATCCACCAGGAAGTTATCAAGCTGTGTAATGTAAAGAAAGCGTCATCTCTGTGAGATGAATTAACATAGCAAAAAGCAGATTCACAGAAAGCTTCTTTCCAGTTTTTATCTGAAGATTTTTTTTTTCACCATAGTCCAGAATGTGCTTCCGAAGGTCCCTTCTTGGATCCGTACATGACTGTCTTCAAGCTGCGTAATGCAAAGAAAGCTTTATCTATGTGAGATGATTACACGTATCACATAGTAGTTTCCTAGAAAGCTTCTTTCCAGGTTTTGTCTGAGGCTATTTCTTTTTTCACCATCGGCATCAACATGGTCCCAAATATCACTTGGTACTTGTTTCTCCAAAAGGGTTTCCCCAACGCTGTATGAGAATAGAGGTATAACACTGTGAGTGGAATGCACACGTCACAAAGCAGTTCCTCAGAAAGCTTCTCCCCAGTTTCGGTCTGGACATATTTTCTTTTTCACCGTTAGCCTCAAAGTGCTCCCAAATATCACATCACATGCTAAAGATACACAGAGCTAGAAAACTGCTCAAAAAAAAAAAAAAAAAGAGAGGCTTATCTGAGTGAGAGGAATTAAGAGGACACAGAGCAGTTTCACAGAAAGCTTCCTTCTGGATTTTACCTGAGGATATTCCTTTCTCCATATTCTAAGGATCATTCCCAAATATCCTTCCTCAGATTCCACAAAAACAGTGATTTCAAGCTGCTGAATCCAAAAAACGGTTTAACTCTAGGAGAAGCATACACACATCCTAACGCAGTTGCTCAGAACATTTCTCTACAGGTTTCATCAGAAGACATTTCCTCCCTCACCACAAGCCTCCGGGCGTCACTAAATATCCCTTGACTGATTCCTGTGACAGAGTTTCAAAACTGGGCAACATAGGGTAAGCGTTAACTCTGTGAAGTGAATGCACATATCAGAGAGCAGATTCTTGGAACACTTCTTCCTCGATTTTATTTCAGTGTATTTTACTCTTTGCCATTGTCCTCAATGCATTCCAAAATATCACCTTTTAGTTTTCACAGAAACAGTGTTCAAACACTGTCTTGTAAAAAATCAAACAACTCCATCAAAAAGTCGGGAAAGGATATGAACAGACATTTCTCAAAAGAAGACATTCATACAGCCAACAGACACATGAAAAAATGCTCATCATCACTCGCCATCAGAGAAATGCAAATCAAAACCACAATGAGATACCTTCTCACACCAGTTAGAATGGCAATCATTAAAAAATCAGGAAACAACAGGTGTTGGAGAGGATGTGGAGAAATAGGAACACTTTTACACTGTTGGTGGGATTGTAAACTAGTTCAACCATTATGGAAAACAGTATGGCAATTCCTCAAGGATCTAGAACTAGATGTACCATATGACCCAGCCATCCCACTACTGGGTATATACCCAAAGGATTATAAATTATTCTACTACAAAACACATGCACACGTATGCTTATTGCGGCACTATTCACAATAGCAAAGACTTGGAATCAACCCAAATGTCCATCTGTGACAGACTGGATTAAGAAAATGTGGCATGTATACACCACGGAATACTATGCACCCATAAAAAAGGATGAGTTTGTGTCCTTTGTAGGGACATGGATGCAGCTGGAAACTATCATTCTTAGCAAATTATCACAAGAACAGAAAACCAAACACTGCATGTTCTCACTCATAGGTGGGAACTGAACAATGAGATCACTTGGACTTGGGAAGGGGAACATCACACACCGGGGCCTATCATGGGGAGGGGGGAGGGATTGCATTGGGGAGTTATACATGATATAAATGATGAATTGATGGGTGCTGACGAGTTGATGGGTGCAGCACACCAACATGGCACAAGTATACATATGTTACAAAACTGCACATTACGCACATGTAACCTAGAACTTAAAGTATAATAAAAAAATTAAAAAAAACCACTGTCTTGTGAGAAAAGAGGTATATCTATCTGAGTGGAACGCATATATCACAAAATAGTTTCTCAGAAAGCTTCTATCCAGTTTTTATCTGAAGATATCTCCTCTTTCACTGTAGGCCTGCATGTGCTGCTGAATGTCCCTTCGCCGATCTGTGCATTATGGAGTTTCCAAACTATGTAATATAATTAAACTTGTAACTATGTGAGATGAATAAATATATCTAACACTAAGCAGTTTCACAGAAATCTTTCCAGTTTTTGTCTGAGGATATTTCATTTTTCACATAGTTGTCACTATACTCCCAAATATCCCTTCGTAGCTTTTTCTGCAAAATGGTTTCCGGAAACCCCTAGAAGAAGACAGGAATATATCTGTGTGTGGAATGCACATGTCACAAAGCAGCTCCTCAGAAAACTTCTCTCCAGTTTCTATATGAAGACATTTCCCCTCTCACCGTAAGCCTCAAATCCCTCCAGAATATCCCTTTGCAGACTAAACAAAAGCAGTGTTATGATGCAGCTCATGTAACGAGAAGCTTAACTGTGTGCGTGGAATTCACTTGACACAGAGCAGTTTCACAGAAAATTCCTTCTGTTTTTCTCTGAGGTTATTTCTTTTTCAGGATATTCTAAAGAGCGTTTCCAAATGTCCTTCCTAAGATTCCACAGAAAGAGTGATTTCAAACTGCTTAATCCAAAGATTGATTTAACTCTATGAGTGAATACAAACATCACAAAAGAGTTACACTGAAAGCTTCTCTCTGATTTTCGATGGAAGACATTTTCTTGCCTCACACAGGCCTCTAGTCGCCACTTGCTATCCTTTCCCAGAGTCCTCATAGACCGACTTTCAAACTGGGAAATGTAGAGTAAGGTTTAACGCTGTGAAAAGAATGGACTTGTCAGAGAACAGTTTCTTTCAGTGTTTCTTTCTGTTTTTTATTGGACGACATTTCACTTTTTGCCATAGTCTTCAATGTGCTCCGAATATCACTCTTTTGGTTTTACAGGAATAGTGTTCAAACTGTGCCTTATGAGAGGAAAGTTATAACTTCCTGAGTGGAATGCACACATCACCAAGCAGTTTGTCAGAAAGATTCTCTCCAGTTTTTATCTGACTATATTGCCTATTACACCATAGGCCCGAATGTCATCCCAAACATCCCTTCGCAGATCCATCCACGATGGAATTTCCAAGTTGTGTAATGTAAAATAGCTTCATCTATGTGAGATGAATAAACATAGCAAAAAGCAGATTCACAGAAAGCTTCTTTCCAGTTTTTATCTGAAGATATTTCCTTTTTCACCATAGTCCTGAATGTGCTCCCAAAGGTCCCTTCGTGGATCCGTCCATGGGAGGTTCCAAGCTTTGTAATGTAAAGAAAGCTTTACCTATGTGGGATGATTACATATATCACAGAGTAATTTCGTAGAAAGCGTCTTTCCGGTTTTTTCTGATGCTATTTCCCTTTTCACCGTCGGCATAAACATGCTCCCGAATATCACTTGGTACCTGTTTCTCCAGAAGGGTTTCCCCAATGCTGTATGAGAAGAGAGGTATAACACTCTGAGTGGAATTCACAAGTCACAAAGCCGTTTCTCGGAAAGCTTCTCTCCGATTTCCGTCTGAACATATTTCCTTTTTCACCATAAGCCTCAAAGTGCTCCCGAATATCCCATCACACACTAAACATACACAGGTTAAGAAAACTGCTCAGTGAAAACAGAGGCTTAACTGAGTGAGAGGATTTCAAACGACACAGTGTAGTTTCACAGAAAGCTTTCTTCTTGATTTTACCTGATGATATTCTTTCTCCATATTCTAAGGATCATTCCCAAATGTCCTTCCTCAGATGGCGGAAAAACAGTGATTTCATCCTGCTCAATCCAAAGAAAGGTTTAACTCTATGAGACGAATACACACATCGCAAAGCAGTTGCTCAGAACGCTTTTCTACAGGTTTCATTGGAAGACGTTTCCTCACTTACCACAAGCCTCTGAGCGTCACTAAATATCCCTTGACAGATTCTTCAAAGACAGAGTTTTGAAACTGAGCAACATAGAGTAAACATTAACTCTGTGAAGCGAATGCACATTTCAGAGAGCAGATTCTTGGAATGCTTCTTCCTCGATTTTATTTCAGCATATTTCACTATTCGCCGTAGTCCTCAATGTGCTCCAAAATATCACATTTTTGGATTCACAGGAACAGTGTTCAAAAACTGCCTTGTGAGAAAAGAGGCAAAACTCCCTGAGTGGAATGCATACATCAGAAAACAGTTTCTCAGAAAGCTTCTATCCAGTATTTATCTGAAGATATCTGCTCTTTCACCACAGGCCTCAATATGCTCTCGAATGTCCCTTCATGGATCCGTGCATGAAGGTGTTTCGAAACTGCACAATATAAGAAACTTTCTAACTCTGTGAGATTAATAAATACATCTAACCCAAAGGAGTTTCAAGGAAATCTTTCTTCCACTTTTTGTCTGAGGAGAATTCCTTCTTCACCTGAACAGTCCCTATGACATCGAATGTCTCTTGGTAGCTTTTTCTCCTAAAGGTATCCCGGAATCCTCTAGGAGAAGAAAGGTATATTTCTGTGAGTGGAATGCACACGTCACAAAGCAGCTCCTCAGAAAGCTTCTCTCCAGTTTTTATCTGAAGACATTTCCTTTCACACCATGTGTCTCAAAGTGCCTCTGAATATCCCTTCTCAGACTAAACAAAAACAGTGTTATGATACTGCTCAATGAAAAGAGAAGCTTAAATGTGTGAACGGAATTCAGTTGACACAGAGCGGTTTCACAGAAAGCTTCCTTCTGACACAAAGCAGTTTCACAGGAATCTTCTTTCCAGTTTTGTCTGAGGATATTTCCGTCATGGACATGCTCCCGAATGACCCTTCGCGGATATGTTCATGACAGAGTTTCCAAACTGCGTAATACAATTTGAGTTTTAACTATGCAAGACAAATTAATATATCTAACACAAAGTAGTTTCACAGAAATCCTCTTTCCAGTTTTTGTCTGAGAATAGTTCGTTTTTCACCATAGTCGTAACTATACTCCCGAATATTTCTTGGTAGCTTTTTCTCCAGAAGGGATTCCGGAATGCTCTAGGAGAAGAAAGGTCTATTTCTGTGAGTGGAATGCACATGTCACAATGCAGCTCCTCAGAGAGCTTCTCTCCAGTTTCTATCTGAAGACGTTTCCTTTCTCACCGTAAGCCTCAAAGACCTACAGAATATCCCTTCGCAAACTAAACAAAGCAATGTTATGATACATCTCAACGAAAAGACAAGCTCTAGCTCTGTGAGTGGAATTCCCATGAGACAGAAAAGTTTCACAGAAAGCTTCCTTCTGGTTTCTCTCTGAGGTTATTTCTTTTTCAGGATATTCTAAAGAGCGTTTCCAAATGTCCTTTCTCAGATTGCACAGAAACAGTAATTACAAACTGCACAATCCAAAGAATGATTTAACTCTATGATATGAATACAAACATCACAAAAGAGTTGTGCAAAAAGCTTCTCTGCGATTTTCGATGAAAAACATTTCCTTGCCTCACACAGGCCTCCAGTTGCCACATACTATCCCTTCACAGAAACTTGAAAGACCGACTTTCAAACTGGGAGATGTAGAGTAAGCTTAAATCCTGTGAAAACAATGCACACGTCAGAGTGAAATTTCTTCGAGTGCTTCTTTCTGGTTTTTATTGCACGAAATTTCACTTTTTGCCATAGTCGTCAATGTGCTCGGAATAACATTCTTTTGGTTTTACAGGAACAGTGTTCAAACTGTGCCTTATGAGAAAAAAGTTACAGCTCCTTAAGTGGAATGCAGACATCACCAAGCAGTTTCTCAGTAAGCTTCTCTCCAGTTGTTATCTGAGTATATTTCCTATTTCACCATAGGCAAGAATGTGATCCCAAATATCCCTTCATGGATCCATCCAGCAGGGAGTTTCCAAGCTGCGTAATGTAAAGAAAGTTTCATTTCTGTGAGATGAGTAAACATAGCAAAAATCAGATTCATAGAAACATTCTTTCCAGGTTATATCAGAAGATATTTCCTTTTTCACCATAGTCCAGAATGTACAACCCTAAGGTCCCTTCGTGGATGCAGCCATGAGAGTTTCCAAGCTGCGTAATGTAAAGAAAGCTTTATCTATGTGAGATGATTAAACATATCACAGAGTAGTTTCCTAGAAAGCTTCTTTCCAGGTTTTGTGTGAGGCTATTTCCCTTTTCACCATCAGCATCAACATGCGCCCAAATACAACTTGATACCTGTTTCACCAAAAGGATTTCCCCGACGCTGTATGAGAGGAGAGGTATAACACTGGGACTGGAATGCACACATCACAAAGCAGTTCCTCCGAAAGCTTCTCTCCACTTTCGGTCTGAACAAATTTCCTTTTTCACCGTTAGCCTCAAAGTACTCCTGGATATCCCATCACATGCTAAACATACACAGGGTTAGAAAACTGCTCAATGAAAAGAGAGGCTTATCTGAGTGAATGGAATTAAGACAACACAGAGCAGTTTCACAGAAAGATTCCTTCTGGATTTTAACTGAGGATATTTCTTTCTCCATATTCTAAGGATCGGTCCCAAATGTCCTTCCTCAGATTCCACAAAAACAGTGATTTCAAGATGTTCAATCCAAAGAATGGTTTAACTCTAGGAGATGAATACACACATCGCAAAGCAGTTGCTCAGAACTTTTCTCTGCAGGTTTCATCGGAAGGCGTTTCCTCACTCGCCAGAAGCCTCCGACATCACTAAATATCCCTTCACATATTCTTCAAAGACAGATTTTCGAAACTGGGCAACATAGAATAAGCATTAACTCTGTGAAGTGAATGCACATATCAGAGAGCATATTCTTGGAACACTTCTTCCTCGATTTTATTTCAGTATATTTCACTATTCGCCATAGTCCTCCATGCATTCCGAAATATCACTTTTTCGGTTGCACAGGAACAGTGTTCCAACACTGCCTTGTGAGAAAAGAGGTATAACTCCCTGAGTGGAATGCATAAATCACAAAGTAGTTTCTCAGAAAGCTTCTATCCAGTTTTTATCTGAAGATATATCCTCTTTCACTCTAGGGCTGAATATACTCCCGAACGTGCCTTCACAGTTCTGTGTTGACGGAGTTTCCAAACTGCGTAATATAAGCAAAGTTTTAACTATGTGAGATGAATAAATATATCTAACACAATGCAGTTTCACAAGTTTCACAGAAATCTTCTTTCCAGTTTTTGTTGGAGGATATTTTCTTCTTCACCATTGTCGTCACTATACTCCCAAATATCTCTTGGTAGTTTTTTTCTCCAAAAGGGATTCCGGAATCCTGTAGGAGAAGAAGCGTATATCTCTGATTGAGATGTACATGTCACAAAGCACCTCTTCAGACAGCTCCTCTCCAGTTTCTATCTGAAGACGTTTCCTTTCGCACCGTAACCCTGAAAGCCCTCCATTATATCCCTTCGCAGACTAAACAAAAACAGTGTTATGATACAGCTCAATGAAAAGAGAAGCTTAACTCTGTGAACAGAATTCACGTGACACATAGCAGTTTCACAGAAATCTTCCTTCTGATTTCTCTCTGAGGTTATTTCTTTTTCAGGATATTCTAAAGAGAGTTTCCAAATGTCCTTTCTCAGATTCCACAGAAACAGTGATTTCAAACTGCTCAATCCAAAGAATGATTTAACCCTATGAGATGAATAGAAATATCACAAAAGAGGTGCATGAAAGTTTCTGTCTGATTTTCGATGGAAGACATTTCCTTGCCTCACACAGGCCACCGGTCGCCACTTACTATCCCTTTGCAGAACCCTCAAAGACCGACTTTCAAATTGGTAAACGTAGTGGAAATTTTAACCCTGTGAAAAGAATGGACATATCAGAGAGCAGTTTCTTCAATTGCTTCTTTCTGCTTTTTATTGGACGGCATTTCACTTTTTGCCTTCATCTTCAATGTGCTCCGAATATCACTCTTTTGGTTTTTCAGGAACAGTGTTCAAACTGTGCCTTATGAGAAGAAAGTTAAAACTCCCTGAGCGGAATGCACACATCACTAAGCAGTTTCTCAGAAAGCTTCTCTCCAGTTTTTATCTCACTATTTTTCCTTTTTCACCATAGGCCCGAATGTGATCCCAAATATCCCTTCACAGATCCATTCACGAGTGAGTTTCCAAGCTGTGTAATGTAAAGAAAGCTTCATCTATGTGAGATGAATAATCATAGCAAAGCAGATTCACAGAAAGCTTCTTTCCACTTTTTATCTGAAGATATTTCCTTTTTCACCATAGTCCTGAATGTGCTCAAGACGGTCCCTTCGTGGATCCGTCCATGACAGTTTCCAAGCTGCGTTATGTAAAGAAAGCTTTATCTATGTGAGATGATTACACATATCACAGAGTAGTTTCCTTGAAAGCTTCTTTCCAGTTTTTGTCTGAGGCTATTTCCCTTTTTAACATCACCATCAACATGCTCCCGAATATCACTTGGTACCTGTTTCTCCAAAAGGGGTTCCCTGATGCTGTATGAGAAGAGAGGTATAACAGTGTGACTGAAATTCACACGTCACAAAGCAGTTCCTTGGAATGCTTCTCTCCATTTTCTGTCTGAAGATATTTCCTTTTTCACCATAAGAGTCAAAGTGCTCCCGAATATCCCATCTCACACTAAACATACACAGGGTTAGGAATCTGCTCAATGAAAACAGAGGCTTAACTGAGTGATAGCAATTAAGACTACACAAAGCAGTTTCACAGAAAGCTTCCTTCTGCATTATTCCTGAGAATATTTCTTTCTGCATATTCTAAGGATCATTCCCAAATGTCTTTCCTCAGATACCAGAAAAACAGTGATTACAAGCTGCACCATCGAAAGAATACTTTAACTCTATGAGATGAATCCACACATCACAAAGCAGTTGGTCAGAAAGATTCTCTGCAGTTTTCACCAGAAGACTTTTCCTTGCTCATCACAAGCCTCCGGCCGTCACTAAATATCCCTTCACAGATTCTTTAAAGACAGAGGTTCGAAAATGGGCAAGATGGAGTAAGCCTTAACTCTGTGACACGAATGCACATATCAGAGAGCAGATTCTGGGAACGCTTCTTCCTAGATTTTATTTCAGCATATTTCACTATTCACCATAGTCCTCAATGAGCTCCGAAATATCACTTTTTTGGTTTCACAGGAACAGTGTTCAAACAATGCTTTGCAAGCAAAGAGGTATAACTACCTGAGTGGAATGCATGCATCACAAAGTAGTTTCTCAGAAAGCTGGTATCCAGTTTATGTCTGAAGGTATCTCCTCTTTCACTATAGGCCTGAATGTGCACTCGAATGTCCTTTTGCGGAACCGTGCATGACGGAGTTTCCAAACTGCGTTATATAAAAAAAATTTAACTATGTGAGATGAATCAATATGTCTAACATGAAGCAGTTTCACAGAAATCTTCTTTCCACTTTTGCCTGAGGATATTTCCTTTTCCACCAGAGCCATCCCTATACTCCAGAATGTCTCTTGGAAGCTTTTCCTCCAAAAGGGATTCTGGAATACTCTTTGAGAAAAACGGTATATTTCTGTGAGTGGAATGCACACGTCAGAAAGCAGCTCCTCAGAAAGCTTCTCCCCAGTTTCTATCTGAAGACGTTTCCTTTCTCACCGTAAGCCTCAAAGCCCTCCAGAATATCCATTCTCAAAATATACAATAACAGTATTATGATACTGCTCAATGAATAGAGAAGCTTAACAGCATAAGCGGAATTCATGTGACACAGAGCAGTTTCACAGACAGGTTCCCTCTGGTTTCTCTCTGAGATTATTTCTTTTTCAGAATATTCTAAAAAGTGTTTACAAACGTCCTTTCTCAGATTCCCCAGAAAGAGTGATGTGAAAATGCCCTATCCAAAGAATGATTTAACTCTCTGAGATGAATACAAATATCACAAGAGAGTTGCGCAGAAAGCTTCTGTCCTGTTTTCGATGGGAGACACTTCATTGCATGACACAAGCCTCTGGTTGCCACTTACTATCTCTTTGCAGAACCCTCAAAGACCGACTTCAATACTGGGAAATGTAGAGTAAGCTTTAACCCTATGAAAAGAATGGACATGTCAGAGAGCAGTTTCTTCAACTGTTTCCTTCTGTTTCTTATTGGACGACATTTCAATTTTTCCCATAGTCTTCAATGTGCTCTGTATATCACTCTTTTGGATTTACAGGAACAGTGTTCAAACTGTGCCTTATGAGAAGAAAGCTACAACTCCCTGAGTGGAAAGCTCACATCACAAAGCAGTTTCTCAGAAAGCTTCTCTGCATTTTTTATCTGACCATATTTCCTGTTTTGCCATAGGCCCGAATGTGATCCCAAATATCCCTTCAAGGATCCTTCCAAGAGGGAATTTCCAAGCTGTGTAATGTAAAGAAAGCTTCACCTTTGTGAGATGAATAAACATAGCAAAAAGCAGATTCACAGTAAGCTTCTTTCCAGTTTCTATCTGAAGATATTTCCTTTTTCACCATAGTCCTGAATGTCCTGCTAGGGGTCCCTTCGTGGATCCGTGCATGACAGTTTCCAAGCAGTATAATGTAAAGAAAGATTTATCTATGTGAGATGATTACACTAATCACAGAGTAGTTTCCTAGAAAGCTTCTTTCCAGTTTTTATTTGAGGCTATTTCCCTTTTACCATCGGCAACAACATGCTCCCAAATATCACTTGGTACCTGTTTCTCGAAAAGGATTTCCCAGACGCTGTATGAGAAAACAGGTATAACACTGTGAGTGGAATGCACACGTCACAAAGCAGTTCTTCAGAAAGCTTCTCCCCAGTTTTGGTCTGAACATATTTCTTTTACACCGTAAGCCTCAGCAGGCTCCCGAATATCTCATCACACGCTAAACATACACAGGGTTAGAAAACTGATCAATGAAAAGAGAGGCTTAACTGAATGGTAGGAATTAAGATGACACAGAGCAGTTTCACAGAAAGCTTCTTCTGGATTTTACTCTCTCAGGTTATTTCTTTTTCAAGATATTCCAAAGAGCATTTGCAAATGTCCTTTCTCACATTCCACAGAAACAGTAATTTCAAACAACTCAAACCAAAGAATGATTTAACTTTATGAGATGAAAACAAACATCACAAAATAGTTGCTCAGAGAGCTTCTCTTCAATTTTCGATGGAAGACATTTCCTTGCTCGACACAGGCCTCCAGTTGCCACTTACTATCCCTTCACAGAAACTTCAAAGACCGACTTTCAAACAGGGAAATGTAGAGTAAGCTTTAACCCGGTGAAAAGAATGGACATGTCAGAGAGTAGTTTCTTCGAGTGCTTCTTTCTGTATTTTATTGTATGACAGTTCCCTTTTTGCCCAATTTCACTCTTTTGGTTTTACAGGAACAGTGTTCAAACTGTGCATTTAAGAAGAAAGTTATAACTTCCTGAGTGGAATGCTCCCATCACCTAGCAGTTTCTCAGACAGCTTCTCTCCAATTTTTATCTGACTATATTTCCTATTTCACCATAGGCCGAAATGTGATCCCAAATATCCATTCACGGATCCATCCATGAGGGAGTTTTTAAGCTGCATAATGTAAAGGAAGCTTCATCTATGTGAGATGAATAAACATAGCAAGAAGCAGATTCACAGAAAGCTTCATTCCAATTTCTGTCAGAGGCTATTTCCCTTTTCACCATAGGCATCAACATGCTCCCGAATATCACTTGGTACCTGTTTCCCCAAAAGGGTTTCCCTGACGCTGTATGAGAAGAGAAGTATAACACTGAATGGAATGCACACGTATTTTCTTTTTCACCATAAACCTCAAAGTTCTCCCGAATATACCATCACACGCTAAACATACACAGGGTTAGAAAACTGCTCAAAGAAAAGAGAGGCTTAACTGAGCGAGAGGACTTAAGACGACACAGAACAGTTTCACAGAAAGCTTCCTTCTGGATTTACCTGAGGATATTTCTTTCTCCATATTCTTAGGATCGTTCCCAAATGTCCTTCCTCACATTCCACAAAAAGAGTGATTTCAAGCTGCTCAACTAAAAATGGTTTAACTCTATGATATGAATACACACATCACGAAGAGGTTGCTGAGAAAGTTTCTCTGCAGGTTTCATCCTAAGACATTTCCTTGCTCACCACAAGCCTCCTAGTGCCACTAAATATCACTTCACAGATTCTTCAAAGACAGAGTTTCGAAACTGGGGAACATAGAGTAAGCATTAAGTCTGTGAAGTGAATGCACATATCAGAGAGCAGATTCTTCAAACGATTCTTTCTCGATTTTATTTCAGTATATTTCACTATTCATCATAGTTCTGAATGCGCTCTGAAATATCACCTTTTCGGTGTCACAGGAACAGTGTTCAAACACTGCCTTGTTAGAAAAAATGTTAAACTCTGTGAGTGGAATGCATACATCACAAAATTGTTTCTCAGAAAGCTTCTATCCAGTTTTTATCTGAAGATATCTCCTCTTTCGCTGTAGGCCTGCATGTGCACTTGAATGTCCCTTTGCGGATCCATACATGACGGAGTTTCCAAACTGCATAATATAAAAAAAGTTTTAACTATGAAAGATGAATCAATACATCTAACACAACGCAGTTTCACCTAAATCTTCTTTTGAGTTTTTGTCTGAGAAAATTTCCTTTTTCACCAAAGCCATCCGTATACTTCCGAATGTCTCTAGGTAGCTTTTCCTCCAAAAGGGATTTTGAAATAATCTAGGAGAAGAAAGGTATAATTCTGTGAGTGGAATGCACACGTTACAAAGCAGCACCTCAGAAAGCTTCTTTCCAGTTACTATCTGAAGACGTTTCCTTTCTCACTGTAAGTCTTAAACCACTCTTGAATACCCCTTTGCAGACTAAACAAAAACAGTGCTAAGATACTGCTCAATGAAGAAAAGAGGCTTAATTGTGTGAGCAGAATTCATATAATGCAGAGCAGTTTCACAGAAACCTTCTTCTGAATTCTCTCTGTGATTATTTCTTTTTCAGTATATTCTAAAGAGCGTTTCCAAATATCCTTTCTCAGACTCCACAAAAACAGTGATTTCAAATTGCTCAACCCAAAGAATGATTTAACACTATGAGATGAATACAAACATCTCAAAAGAGTTGCGCAGACAGCTTCTCTCCAATTTTCAATGGAAGACATTTCCTTGCTCGAAACTAGCCTCCAGTTGCCACTTATCGCCCCTTCACAGAACCCTCAAAGACCGACATTCAAACTGGGAAATGTAGAGTAATCTTTAACCCTGTTAAAATAATGGACATGTCAGAGAGCAGTTTCTTAGAGTGCTTTTTTCTGCTTTTTATTGGACGATATTTAAATTTTGCCATAGTCTTCAATATGCTCCGAATATCATTCTTTTGGTTTTACAGGAACAGTGTTCCAACTGTGCCTTATGAGAAGAACGTTACAATTCCCTGAGTGGAATGCACACATCACCAAGCAGTTTCTCAGAAAGCTTCTCTCCATTTTTTATCTCACTATATTTCCTATTTCTCCATAGGCCCGAATGTGATTTCAAATATTCCTTCGCGGATCCATCCACGTGGGAGTTTCCAAGCTGTATATTGTAAAGAAAGCTTCATCTATGTGAGATGAATAAACATAGCAAAAAGCAGATTCACAGAAAGCTTCCTTCCAATTTTTCTCTGAAGATATTTCCTTTTTCACCATAGTCCAGAATGTGCTCCCGAAGGTCCCTTCGTGGATCCGTCCATGACAGTTTCCAAACTGCGTAATGTAAAGAAACCTTTATCTATGTGAGATGATTACACATATCACAGGGTAGTTTCCTAGCAAGCTTCTTTGCAGTTTTTGTCTGAGGCTATTTCCCTTTACACCACCAACATCAACATGCTCCCGATTGTCATTTGGTACCTGTTTCTTTAAAAGGGTTTCCCCTACGCTGTATGAGAACAGAAATATCACACTGTGACTGGAATGCACACGTCACAAAGCAGTTCCTCGGAAAGCTTCTCTCCAGCTTCGGTCTGAACATATTTCCTTTTTCACCGTTAGTCTCAAAGTGTTCCCGAATATCCCATCACATGCTAAACATACAGAGGGCTAGAAAAGTGCTCAATGAAAGAGAGGTTTAATGGAGTGAGGCTAATTAAGACGACACAGAGCAGTTTCACAGAAACTCCTACGGGATTTCTCCTGAGGATATTTATTTCTCCATATTGTAAGGATCGTTCCCAAATGTCCTCCCTCAGATTCCAGAAAACCAATGATTTCAAGCTGCTCAATCCAAAGAATAGTTTAACTCTAGGAGATGAATACACACACAGCAAAGCAGTTGCTCAGAACGTTTCAATGCAGGTTTCATCGGAAGGTGTTTCCTCACTCACCAGAAGCCTCCAACATCACTAAATATCCCTTCACATATACTTCAAAGACAGATTTTCGAAACTGGGCAACATAGAGTAAGCATTAACTCTGTGAAGTGAATGCACATATCAGAGAGCATATTCTTGGAACACTTCTTCCTCGATTTTATTTCAGTATATTTCACTATTCGCCATAGTCCTCCATGCATTCCGAAGTATCACTTTTTCGGTTTCACAGGAACAGTGTTCAAACACTGCCTTGTGAGAAAAGAGGTATAACTCCCTGAGTGGAATGCATACATCACAAAGTAGTTTGTCAGAAAGTTTCTGTCCAGTTTTTATCTGAAGATATATCCTCTTTCACCATAGGCCTGAATGTGCTCCCAAATGGCCCTTCGTGGATCTGTACCTGACGGAGTTTCCAAACTGTGTAATATAATTAAAGTTTTAACTCTGGGAGAAGAATAAATATATCTAACACAAAGCAGTTTCACAGAAATATTCTTTGCAGTTTTTGTCTGAAGATATTTCCCTCTTCAAAATATTCGTCGCTATACTCCAGAATATCTCTTGGTAGCTTTTTCTCCAAAAGGGAGTCAGGAATCCTCTAGAAGAAGAAAGGTATATTTCTGTGAGTGGAATGCACACGTCACAAAGCAGCTCCTCAGAAAGTTTCTCTCCAGTCTCTATCTGAAGACGTTTCCTTTCTCACCATAAGCCTCAAAGCCCGCCAGAATATCACTTTGCAGACTTAACAAAAACAGTGTTATGATACAGCTCAATGAAAAGAGAAGCTTAACTGTGTGAGTGGCATTCACGTGACACAGAGCAGTTTCACAGAAAGCTTCCTTCTGGTTTCTCTCTGAGGTTATTTCTTTTTCAGTATATTCTAAAGAACGTTTCAAAATATCCTTTCTAAGATTCCACAGAAAGAGTGATTTCAAACTGCTCAATCCAAAGAATGATTTAACTCTATGACATCAATACAAACATCACAAAAGAATTGCGCAGAGCTTCTATCTGATTTTGGATAGAAGACCTTTCCTTGCCTCACACAGGGCTCCGGTCGCCTCTTACTATCCCTTCGCAGAACCCTCAAAGACAGACGTTTAAACTGGAAAATGTAGAGTAAGCTTTAACCCTGTGAAAAGAATGGACATGTCAGAGAGCAGTTTCTTCAAGTGCTTCTTTCTGTTTTTTATTGGATGGCATTTCACTTTTTGCCATCGTCTTCAATGTGCTCTGAATATCACTCTATTGTTTTTACAGGAACAGATTCCAAACTGTTCCTTATGAGAAAAAAGTTATAACTCTCTGAGTGGAATGTGCACATCACCAAATAGTTTCACAGAATGCTTCTCTCCAGTTTTTATCTGACTATATTTCCTCTTTCACAATAGGAATGAATGTGATCCCCAATATCCCTTCGTGGATCGCTCCACGATGGAGTTCAGAAGCTGCGTAATGTAAAGAAAGCTTCATCTCTGTGAGATGAATAAACATAGCAAAAAACAGATTCGTAGAAAGCTTCTTTCCACTTTTTATGTGAATATATGTCCTTTTTCACCATAGTCCAGAATGCGCTCCCGAAGATCCTTTCATGGATTTGTTCAGGACAGTTTCCAAGCTGTGTAATGTAAGGAAAGCTTTATCTATGTGAGATAATTACACATATCACAGAGTAGTTTCCTAGAAAGCTTCTTTCCAGTTTTTGTCTGAGGCTATTTCCCTTTTCACCATCACATCACCATGCTCCCGAATATCACTTTGTACCTGTTTCTCCAAAAGGGTTTCCCCCACGCTGTATGAGAGGAGAGATATAACACTGTGACTGGAATGCACATGTCACAAAGTAGTTTCTCAGAATGCTCTTCTCTAGTTTCGGTCTGAACATAATTCCTTTTTCACTGTTAGCCTCAAAGTGCTCCCGAATATCTCAACACACGCTAAACATACAGGGGCTGCAAAACAGCTCAATGAAAACAGAGGATAATCTAAGAGGAATTAAGGTGACACAGAGCATTTTCACAGAAAGCTTCCTTCTGTATTTTACCTGAGGATACGTCTTTTTCCATATTCCAAGGATCGTTCAAAAATGTCCCTCCACAGATTCCACAAAAACAGTGACTTCAAGCTGCTCAATCCAAAAAAATGGTTTAACTCTATGAAACGAATACACACATTGAAAAGCAGTTACTCAGAACGTTTGTCTGCAGCTTTCATCGGAAGACATTTCCTCACTCACCACAAGCCTCCAGGAGTCACTAAATATCCCTTCACAGATTCATCAAAGACAGAGATTCGAAACTGGACAAAATTGATTCTGTGAAGTGAATGCACATGTCAGAGAGCAGATTCTTGGAACGCTTCTTCCTCGATTTTATTTCAGTATATTTCACTATTTGCCGTAGTTCTCAATGTGTTCCGAAATATCATTTTTTCGATTTCACAGGAAAAGTGTTCAAACACTTGCTTGTGGGAAAAGAGGTATAACTCCCTCAGTGGAATACATACATCACAGAGTAGTTTCTCAGAAAGCTTGTATCCAGTTTTTATCGGAAGATATCTCCTCTTTCACCTTAGGCCTGAATGTACTCCCGAATGTCCTTTTGAAAATGTGTGCATCACGGAGTTTCCAAACTGCGTAATATAATTAAACTTTTAACTATGCGAGGCAATAAATATATCTAACACAAAGCAGTTTCACAGAAATCTTCTTTCCAGATTTTGTCTGAGGAGTTTTTTTTTTTTTTTTTTTTAACCATAGTCGTTGCTATACTCCTGAATATCTCTTGGTAGCTTTTTCTCCAAAAGGGATTCCGGAATCCTCTAGGAGAAGAAAGGTATATTTCTGTGAGTGGAATGCACACGTCACAAAGCAGCTCCTCAGAGAGTTTCTCTCCAGTTTCTAACTGAGGATGTTTCCTCTCTCACCGTAAGCCTCAAAGTCCTCCAGAGTATCCCTTAGCAGACTAAATGAAAACAGTGTTATGATACAGCTCAATGAAAAGGTTAGCTTAACTCTGCCAGCAGAATTCACGTGACACAGAGCAGTTTCACAGAAAACTTCCTCCCGGTTTCTCTCTGAGTTTATTTCTTTTTCAGGATATTCTAAAGAGTGTTTCCAAATGTCCTTTCACAGATTTCACAGAAACAGTGATTTCAAACTGCACAATCCAAAGAATGATTTAACCCTATGAGATGAAAACAAACATAACAAAAGAGTTACGCAGAAACCTTCCCTCTGATTTTCGATGGAAGACATTTCTTTGCCTCACAGGCCTCTGGTCACCACTTACTCTTCTGTCGCAGAAACCTCAAAGACCGACTTCAAAATGGGAAATGTAGAGTAAGCTTTAACCCTGTGAAAAAAATGGAAAAGTCAGAGAGCAGTTTCTTCGAGTGCTTCTCTCTAGTTTTATTGGACGACTTTTCACTTTTTGCCATAGTCTTCAATATGCTCCGAATATCACTCTTTTGGTTTTAAAGGAAGAGTGGTCAAACTGTGATTTATGAGAAGAAAGTTATAACTCCCTTAGTAGAATGCACACGTCACCAAGCAGTTTCACAGAAAGCTTCCTTCCAGTTTTTATCTGACAGTATTTCCTCTTTCACCATAGGCCTTAAGTTGATCCCAAATATCCCTTTGCAGATCCATCCACGAGGGAGAATCCAAGCTGCGTAATATAAAGAAAGCTTCATCTATGTGAGATGAGGAAACATAGCAAAAAGCAGATTCACAGAAAGCTGCTTTCCATTTTTTTTCTGAAGATATTTCCTTTTTCACCATAGTCCAGAATGTGTTCCCGAAGGTCCCTTCGTGGATCCGTCCATGACAGTTTCCGAGCCGCATAACGTAAAGAAAGCTTTATCTATGTGAGATGATTATAGATATCACAGAGTAGTTTCATGAAAAGCTTTTTTCCAGGTTTTGTCTGAGGCTATTTCCCTTGTAACCATCGACATCAACATGCTCCCGAATATCACTTGGTACCTGTTTCTCCAAAACAGTTTCCCTGACGTTGTATGAGAAGAGAGGTATAGCACTGTGACTGGAATGCACACATCACAAAGCAGTTCCTCGGAAAGCTTCTCTCCACTTTCGGTCTGAACATATTTAATTTTTCACCGTTAGCCTCAAAGTGCTCCAGAATATCCAATCACACTCTAAACATACACAGGGCTACAAAACTGCTCAATGAAAAGAGAGGCTTATCAGAGAGGAATTAAGATGACCCAGAGCAGTTAGACAGCAAGGTTCCTTCTGGATTTTACCTGAGGATATTTCTTTCTCCATATTCTAAGGATCCTTCCCAAATGTCCTTCCTCAGATTCCACAAAAACAGTGATTTCAAGCTGCTCAATCCAAAGAGTTGTTTAACTCTAGCAGACGAATACACACATCACAAAGCAGTTATCCAGAACGTTTCTGTTCAGGTGTCATCGGAAGACGTTTCCTTGCTCACCCCAAGGTTCTGGGCATCACTAAATATGCCTTCACAGAGTTTTGAAACTGGGCAACTTTGAGTAACCATTAACTCTGTGAAGGGAATGCACATATCAGAGAGCACATTCTTGGAACGCCTCTTCCTCCATTTTATTTCAGTATATTTCACTATTCGCCATAGTCCTCAATGCATTCTGAAATATCACTTTTTCGGTTTCAAACACTGCCTTGTAAGAAAAGAGGTATAATTCCCTGAGTGGAATGCATACATCACAAAGTAATTTCTCACAAAGCTTCTATCCAGTTTTTATCTGAATATATCTCCTCTTTCACCATAGGCCTGAGTGTGCTCTCAAACGTCCCTTCACGGGTCTGTGCATCACGGAGTTTCCAAACTACGTAATATAATTAAAGTTTTAACTATGGGAGATGAATAATCATTTCTAACACAACCTAGTTTCAGAGAAATCTTCTTTCCCGTTTTAGCCTGAGAATATTTCCTTTTTCACCATAGTCGTTGCTATACTCCTGAATATCTGTTTGTAGCTTTTTCTCCAAAAGGGAATCCAGAATCTTCGAGGAGAAGAAAGCTATATTTCTGTGAGTGGAATGCACACATCACAAAGCAGCTCCTATAAAGCTTCTCTCCAACTTCTATCTGAAGTCGTTTCCTTTCTCACCATAAGCCTCAAAGCAGTCCAGAATGTCCCTTCACAGACTATACAAAAACAGTGTTATGATGCAGCTCAGTGAAAGGAGAAGCTAATGTGCGTGAGCGGAATTCACGTGACACACAGCAGTTTCACAGAAAGCTTCCTTCTGGTTTTTCTCTGAGGTTATTTCTTTTTCAGGATATTCCTTTTATTTATTTATTTATTTTTTTAATTATACTTTAAGTTCTAGGGTACATGTGCATAACGTGCAGGTTTGTTACATATGTATACCTGTGCCATGTTGGTGTGCTGCACCCATCAACTCGTCAGCACCCATCAATTCATCATTTATATCAGGTATAACTCCCCAGTGCAATCCCTCCCCCCCCCATGATAGGCCCCAGTGTGTGATGTTCCCCTTCCCGAGTCCAAGTGAACTCATGGTGCAGTTCCCACCTATGAGTGAGAACATGCGGTGTTTGGTTTTCTCTTCTTGTGATAGTTTGCGAAGAATGATGGTTTCCAGCTGCATCCATGTCCCTACAAAGGATGCAAACTCATCCTTTTTTATGGCTGCATAGTATTCCATGGTGTATATGTGCCACATTTTCTTAATCCAGTCTGTCACTGATGGACATTTGGGTTGATTCCAAGTCTTTGCTATTGTGAATAGTGCCGCAATAAACATACGTGTGCATGTGTCTTTGTAGTAGAATAATTTATAATCCTTTGGGTATATACCCAGTAGTGGGATGGCTGGGTCATATGGTACATCTAGTTCTAGATCCTTGAGGAATTGCCATACTGTTTTCCATAATGGTTGAACTAGTTTACAATCCCACCAACAGTGTAAAAGTGTTCCTATTTCTCCACATCCTCTCCAACACCTGTTGTTTCCTGATTTTTTAATGATTGCCATTCTAACTGGTGTGAGATGGTATCTCATTGTGGTTTTGATTTGCATTTCTCTGATGGCGAGTGATGATGAGCATTTTTTCATGTGGCTGTTGGCTCTATGAATGTCTTCTTTTGAGAAATGTCTGTTCATATGCTTTGCCCACTTTTGGATGGGGTTGTTTGTTTTTTTCTTGTATATTTATTTGAGTTCTTTGTAGATTCTGGAAATTAGCCCTTTGTCGGATGAGTAGTTTGCAAAAATTTTCTCCCATTCTGTAGGTTGCCTGTTCACTCTGATGGCAGTTTCTTTTGCTGTGCAGAAGCTCTTTAGTTTAATTAGACCCCATTTGTCAATTTTGGCTTTTGATGCTGTTGCTTTTGGTGTTGTAGACATGAAGTCCTTGCCCATGCCTATGTCCTGAATGGTACCTAGATTTTCTTCTAGGGTTTTTATGGTAATAGGTC
The DNA here is from genome assembly GCF_002776525.5 of Piliocolobus tephrosceles. Taxonomy (NCBI): domain Eukaryota; kingdom Metazoa; phylum Chordata; class Mammalia; order Primates; family Cercopithecidae; genus Piliocolobus; species Piliocolobus tephrosceles. The sequence continues at coordinate 88,595,951 of NC_045448.1, read as the reverse complement.
TAACATTTAAGTCTCTAATCCATCTTGAATAAATCTTCGTATAAGGAGTAAGGAAAGGATCCAGTTTCAGCTTTCTACTTATGACTAACCAATTTTCCCAGCACCATTTATTAAATAGGGAATCCTTTCCCCATTTCTTGTTTCTCTCAGGTTTGTCAAAGATCAGATGGCTGTAGATGTGTGGTATTATTTCTTAGGACTCTGTTCTGTTCCATTGGTCTATATCTCTGTTTTGGTACCAGTACCATGCTGTTTTGGTTACTGTAGCCTTGTAGTATAGTTTGAAGTCAGGTAGCGTGACGCCTCCAGCTTTGTCCTTTTGACTTAGGATTGTCTTGGCAATGCGGGCTCTTTTTTGGTTCCATATGAACTTTAAAGCAGTTTTTTCCAATTCTGTGAAGAAACTCATTGGTAGCTTGATGGGGATGGCATTGAATCCCTAAATAACCTTGGGCAGTATGGCCATTTTCACGATATTGATTCTTCCTATCCATGAGCATGGTATGTTCTTCCATTTGTTTGTGTCCTCTTTTATTTCACTTAGCAGTGGTTTGTAGTTCTCCTTGAAGAGGTCCTTTACATCCCTTGTAAGTTGGATTCCTAGGTATTTTATTCTCTTTGAAGCAATTGTGAATGGAAATTCATTCCTGATTTGGCTCTCTGCTTGTCTGTTACTGGTGTATAAGAATGCTTGTGATTTTTGCACATTAATTTTGTATCCTGCGGCTTTGCTGAAGTTGCTTATCAGCTTAAGGAGATTTTGGGCTGAGACGATGGGGTTTTCTAAATACACAATCATGTCATCTCCAAACAGGGACAATTTGACTTCTTCTTTTCCTAACTGAATACCCTTGATTTCTTTCTCTTGCCTGATTGCCCTAGCCAGAACTTCCAACACTATGTTGAATAGGAGTGGTGAGAGAGGGCATCCCTGTCTTGTGCCAGTTTTCAAAGGGAATTTTTCCAGTTTTTGCCCATTCAGTATGATATTAGCTGTGGGTTTGTCATAAATAGCTCTTATTATTTTGAGGTACGTTCCGTCAATACCGAATTTATTGAGCGTTTTTAGCATGAAGGGTTGTTGAATTTTGTCAAAAGCCTTTTCTGCATCTATTGAGATAATCATGTGGTTCTTGTCTTTGGTTCTGTTTATATGCTGGATTACATTGATTGATTTGCGAATGTTGAACCAGCCTTGCATCCCAGGGATGAAGCCCACTTGATCATGGTGGATAAGCTTTTTGATGTGCTGCTGAATCCGTTTTGCCAGTATTTTATTGAGGATTTTTGCATCGATGTTCATCAGGGAGATTGGTCTAAAATTCTCTTTTTTTGTTGTGTCTCTGCCACGCTTTGGTATCAGGATGATGTTGGCCTCATCAAATGAGTTAGGGAGGATTCCGTCTTTTCCTATTGATTGGAATAGTTTCAGAAGGAATGGTACCAGCTCCTCCTTGTACCTCTGGTAGAATTCATCTGTGAATCCATCTGTTCCTGGGCTTTTTTTGGTGGGTAGGCTATTAATTGTTGCCTCAATTTCAGAGGCTGCTATTGGTCTATTCAGGGATTCAACTTCTTCCTGGTTTAGTCTTGGAAGAGTGTACGTGTCCAGGAAATTATCCATTTCTTCTAGATTTTCTAGTTGATTTGCGTAGAGGTGTTTATAGTATTATCTGATGGTAGTTTGTATTTCTGTGGGGTTGGTGGTGATATCCCCTTTATCATTTTTTATTGCATCTATTTGATTCCTCTCTCTTTTCTTCTTTATTAGTCTTGCTACCAGTCTCTCAATTTTGTTGATGTTTTCAAAAAACCAACTCCTGGATTCATTGATTTTTTGGAGGGTTTTTTATTGTATGGGAGTCTAAGTCTCTTTGTAAGTCTCTAAGGACTTGCTTTATGAATCTGGGTGCTCCTGTATTGGGTGCATATATATTTAGGATAGTTAGCTCTTCCTGTTGAATTGATCCCTTTACCATTATGTAATGGCCTTCTTTGTCTCTTTTGATCTTTGATGGTTTAAAGTCTGTTTTATCAGAGAATAGGATTGCAACCCCTGCTTTTTTTTTTGTTCTCCATTTGCTTGGTAGATCTTCCTCCATCCCTTTATTTTGAGCCTATGTATGTCTCTGCATGTGAGATGGGTCTCCTGAAGACAGCAGACTGATGGGTCTTGACTCTTTATCCAGTTTGCCAGTCTGTGTCTTTTAATTGGAGCATTTAGTCCATTTACATTTAAGGTTAATATTGTTATGTGTGAACTTGATCCTGCCATTATGATATTAACTGGTTATTTTGCTTGTTAGTTGATGCAGTTTCTTCCTAGCCTCGATGGTCTTTACATTTTGGCATGTTTTTGCAATGGCTGGTACCGGTTGTTCCTTTCCATGTTTAGGGCTTCCTTCTGGGTCTCTTGTAAGGCAGGCCTGGTGGTGACAAAATCTCTAAGCATTTGCTTATCTGTAAAGAATTTTATTTCTCCTTCACTGATGAAACTTAGTTTGGCTGGATATGAAATTCTGGGTTTAAAATTCTTTTCTTTAAGAACGTTGAATATTGGCCCCCACTCTCTTCTGGCTTGTAGAGTTTCTGCCGAGAGATCTGCTGTCAGTCTGATAGGCTTCCCTTTGTGGGTAACCCGACCTTTCTCTCTGGCTGCCCTTAAGATTTTTTCCTTCATTTCAACTTTGGTGAATCTGGCAATTATGTGTCTTGGAGTTGCTCTTCTGGAGGAGTATCTTTGTGGCATTCTCTGTATTTCCTGAATTTGAATGATGGCCTGCCCTGCTAGGTTGGGGAAGTTCTCCTGGATGATATCCTGTAGAGTGTTTTCCAATTTGGTTCCATTTTCCCCCTCACTTTCAGGCACCCCAATCAGACGTAGATTTGGTCTTTTTACATAATCCCATACTTCTTGCAGGCTTTGTTCATTTCTTTTTCTTCTTTTTTCTTTTGGTTTCTCTTCTCACTTCATTTCATTCATTTGATCCTCCATCGCTGATACTCTTTCTTCCAGTTGATCGAGTTGGTTACTGAAGCTTGTGCATTTGTCACGTATTTCTCGTGTCATGGTTTTCATCTCTGTCATTTCGTTTATGACCTTCTCTGCATTAATTTGTCTAGCTGTCAATTCTTCCACTCTTTTTTCAAGATTTTTAGTTTCTTTGCGCTGGGTACGTAATTCCTCCTTTAGCTCTGAAAGGTTTGATGGACTGAAGCCTTCTTCTCTCATCTCATCAAAATCATTCTCTGACCAGCTTTGATCCATTGCTGGCGATGGGCTGTGCTCCTTTGCAGGAGGAGATGCGCTCTTATGTTTTGAATTTCCAGCTTTTCTGCCCTGCTTTTTCCCCATCTTTGTGGTTTTATCTGTCTCTGGTCTTTGATGATGGTGACGTACTGATGGGGTTTTGATATAGGTGTCCTTCCTGTTTGATAGTTTTCCTTCTGACAGTCAGGACCCTCAGCTATAGGTCTGTTGGAGATTGCTTGAGGTCCTCTCCAGACCCTGTTTGCCTGGGTATCAGCAGCAGAGGTTGCAGAAGATAGAATATTGCTGAACAGCGAGTGCACCTGTCTGATTCTTGCTTTGGAAGCTTCCTCTCAGGGGTGTACTCCACCCTGTGAGGTGTGGGGTGTCAGACTGCCCCTAGTGGGGGATGTCTCCCAGTTAGGCTACTCAGGGGTCAGTGACCCACTTGAGCAGGCAGACTGCCCCTTCTCAGATCTCAACCTCCGTGTTGGGAGATCCACTGCTCTCTTCAAAGCTGTCAGACAGTGTTGTTCGCGTCTGGACAGGCCTCTGCTGCTTTAGCTGAGTCTTTTCAGGATATTCTAAAGAGCGTTTCCAAATGTCGTTTCTCAGATTATACAGAAACAGTGATTTCAAACTGCTCAATCCAAAGAATGATTTAACTCTATGAGGTGAATACAAATATCACAAAAGAGTTGTGCAGAAAGCTTCTCTCTGATTGTCGATGGAGGACATTTCCATGCATCACACAGGCCTCCGTACGTTACTTACTATCCCTTCGCGGAACTCTCAAAGATCAACTTTCAATCTCGGAAATAAAGAGTAAGTTTGAATCATGTGAAAAGAATGGACATGTCGGAGAACTGTTTTTTCGAGTGCTTCTTTCTGTTTTTTATTGGACGACATTTCACTCTTTGCCATAGTCTTCAATGTGCTCCAAATATCACTGTTTGGTTTTACAGGAACAGTGTTCAAACTGTGCCTTATGAGAAGAAAGTTGTAAATCTCTGAGTGCAATGCACACATCACCACGCAGTTTCTCAGAAAGCTTCTCTCCAGTTTTTATTGACTATATTTCCTATTTCACATAGGCCTGGATGTGATCACAAATACCCCTTTGCAGATCCATCCACGAGGGAGTTTCCAAGCTGCATAATGTAAAGAAAATTTCATCTATATGAGACGAATAAACGTAGCAAAAAGCAGGTTCACAGAAAGCTTCTTTCCAGTTTTTATCTGACTATATTTGCTACTTCACCATAGGCCTGAATATAATTCCAAATATCCCTTCACGGATCCATCCATGAGGGAGTATTCAAGCTGTGTAATATAAAGAATGCTTCAACTATGTGAGATGAATAAACATGGCAAAAAGCAGATTCACAGAAAGCTTCTTTCCAATTTTTATCGGAGGATATTTCCTTTTTCACCATAGTCCTGAATGTGCTCCTGAAGGTGCCTTTGTGGATCCGTCCATGACAGTTTCCAAGCTGTGTAATGTAAAGAAGGCTTTATCTATGTGAGAGGATTACACATTCCAACCAGTAGTTTCCTAGAAAGCTTCTTTCCAGTTTTTGTCTGAGGCTATTTCCCTTTTCACCATCGGCAACAACATGCTCATGAATATTACTTGGTACCTGTTTCTCCAAAAGGGTTTCCCCGACACTGTATGAGAAGAGAGGTATAACACTGTGACTGGGATGCACACGTCTCAAAGCAGTTCCCCTGAAAGCTTCTTTCCAGTTTCGGTCTGAACATATTTCCTTTTTCACCCATAGCCTCAAAGTGCTCCAGAATATCCCCTCAAACGCTAAACATACACAGTGTTAGAAAACTCCTCAATGAAAAGAGAGGCTTAACTGTGCGAGAGGAATTAAGAAGACACAGAGTAGTTTCAGAGAAAGCTTCCTTCTGGATTTTACCTGAGGATATTTCTTTCTCCATATTCTAAGGATCGTTCCCAAATGTCCTTCTTCAGATGCCACAACAACAGTGATTTCAAGCTGATCAATACAAAGAATGGTATAACTTTATGAGACGAATACACACATCACAAAGCAGTTGCTCAGAATGTTTCTCTGCAGGATTTATCGGAAGACGTTTCCTTATTCACCACAAGCCTCCAGTCATCACTAAATATCCCTTCATAGATTCTTCATAGACAGAGTTTCGAAACTTGGCAACATAGGGTAAACATTAACTCTGTGAAGCGAATGCACATATCAGAGAGCAGATTCTTGGGACAGTTCTTCCTCAATTTTATTTCTGTATTTTTCACTAGTCGCCATAGTCCTCAATGCGTAACAAAATATCACATTTTTGGTTTCACAGGAACAGTGCTCAAACACTGCCTTGTGAGAAAAGAGGTATAACTCCCTGAGTGGAATGCATACATCACAAAATAGTTTCTCAGAAAGCTTCTATCCAGTTTTTATCTGAAGATATCTTCTCTTTCACCATAGGCCTCAATGTGCTCTCGAATGTCCCTTCACGGATTAATGCATGACAGAGTGATAAAAACTGTGTAATATAAGAAAAGTTTTAACTATGCGAGATGAAGAAATATATCCAACACAAAGCAGTTTCACAGAAATCTTCTTTCCAGTTTTTGTGTGAGGATATTTCCTTTTTCCCCAAAGCTGTCCCTATATTCCCAAATGCCTCTTGGTAGCTTTTTCTCCAAAAGGGATTCCGGAATCTTCTATGAGAAGAAAGGTATATTTCTGATAGTGGCATGAACACGTCTATCTGAAGACTTTTCCTTTCTCACCATAAGTCTCAAAGCACTCCGGAATATCCCTTCAAAGACTAAACAAAAGCAGTATTATGATACTACTCAATGAAAAGGGAAGCCTAACTGTGTGAGCAGAATTCACGTGACACAGAGCAGTTCCAGAGAAAACGTCCTCTGGTTTCTCTCTGAGGTTATTTCTTTTTCAGGATATTCTAAAGAGCGTTTCCAAATGTCCTTTCTCAGATTCCACAGAAACAGTGATTTCAAACTGCTCAATTCAAAGAATGATTTAACTCTATGAAATGAATACAAACATCACAAAAAGGATGTGCAGAAAGCTTCTCTCCAATTTTCGATGGAAGACATTTTCTTTCTCAACACAGGTCTCCAGTTACCACTTTCTATCCCTTCACAGAAACCTCAAAGACCGACTTTCAAACTGGGAAATGTAGAGTCAGCTTTAACCCTGTGAAAAGAATGGACATGTCAGAGAGCAATTTCTTTGAATGCATCTTTCTGTTTTTTATTGGATGACATTTCACTTTTTGCCATAATCTTCAATGTGCTCCGAATATCACACTTTTGGTTTTACAGGAGTAGTGCTCAAACTGTTCCTTATGAGAAGAAAGTTGTGCCTCCCTGAGTGGAATACTCACATCACCAAGCAGTTTCTCAGAATGCTTCTCTCCAGTTTTTATCTGACTGTATTTCCTATTTCACCATAGGCCAGAATGTGATCCCAAATATTCCTTCATGGATCCATCCAAGAGAAAGTTTCCAAAATGGGTAATGTAAAGAATGCTTCATCTATGGGAAATGAATAAACATAGCAAAAAGCAGATTCACAGAAAGCTTCTCTCCAGTTTTTATCTGAAGATATTTCCTTTTTCATCATAGTCCCAAAGCTGAGCTCCGAAAGGTCCCTTCGTGGATCCGTCCATGATAGTTTCCAAGCTGTGTAATGTAAAGAAAGCTTTATCTATGTGAGATGATTACACATATCACAGAGTAGTTTTCTAGAATGCTTCTATCCGGTATTTGTCTGAGGCTATTTCCCTTTTCACCGTCGGCGTCAACTTGCTCCCTAATATCACTTGGTACCTGTTTCTCCAAACGTGTTTTCCAGACGCTGTATGAGAAGAGAGGCATAACACTTTGATTGGAATGCACACGTCACAAAGCAGTTACTCAGAAAGATTCTCTCCAGTTTCAATCTGAACGTATTTCCATTTTCACCTAAGAATCAAAGTGCTCCCAAATATCCCATCACACGCTAAACATACACAGGGCAAGAAAACTGCTCAATGTACAGAGAGTCTTAACTGAGCGAGAGGAATTTAGACGACACGGAGTAGTTTCACACAAAGCTTCCTTCTGGCTTTTACCTGAGGATATTTATTTCTCCACATTCTAAGGATCAATGCCAAATGTCCTTCCTCAGATTCCACAAAAACTGTGATTTCAAGTTGCTCCATCCAAGGAATGTTTTAACTCTATGAGACAAATACACACATAACAAAGCAGTTGCTCACAAAGTTTCTCTGCAGGATTCAACGGAACACATTTCCGTGCTCAACACAAGCCTCCAGGCATCACTAAATGTCCCTTCATGGATTCTTCAAAGACAGAGTTTCGAAACTGGGCAACATAGAGTAAGCATTAAGTCTGTGAAGTGAATGCACATATCACAGAGCAGATTCATGGAACGATACTTCCTCGATTTTATTTCAGTATATTTCACTATTCACTATAGTCCTCTATGCACTCCGAAATATCACTTTCTCGGTTTCACAGGAACAGTGTTCAAGCACTGCCTTGTGTGAATGGACGTATAACTCCCTGAGTGGAATGCATCCATCTCAAAGTAGTTTCTCAGAAAGCTTCTCTCCAGTTTTTATCTGAAGATACCTCCTCTTTCACTGTAGGCCTGAATGTTCTCCTGAATGTCCCTTCACATATCCGTGCATCACAGAGTTTCCAAACTGCCTAATATAAGAAAGGTTTTAACTATGCGAGATGAATAAATATATCAAACACAAAGCAGTTTCACAGAAATTTTCTTTCCAGTTTTTGTCTGAGGATAATTCCTTTTTCACCATAGGCAACCTGATACTCCCGAATGTCTCTTGGTAGCTTTTTCTCTAAAAGGGATTCCGGATTCCTCTATGATATGAAAGGTATATTTCTGTGAGTGGAATGCCCACGTCACAAAGCAGCTCCTGAGTAAGCTTCTCTCCAGTCTCTATCTGAAGACGTTTTCTTTCTGACCATAAGCCTCAAACCCCTCCAGAATATCCCTTCGAAGACTAAACAAAAACAGTGTTATCATACAGCTCAATGAAAAGAGAAGTTTAACTGTGTGAGTGGAATTCATGTGACACAGAGCAGTTTCACAGAAAGCTTCCTCTAGATTTCTCTCTGAGGTTATTTATTTCCTTTTCAGGATATTCTAAAGAGCGTTTCCAAATGTCCTTCCTCAGATTCCACAGAAACAGTGATTTCAAACTGCTCAATCCAAAGAATGATGTAACGCTATGAGATGAAAACAAACATCACAAAAAAGTTATGCAGAAACCCACCTCCAATTTTCGATGGAAGATATTTACTTGCCTCACACAGGCCTCCAGTCTCCACTTACTATCCCTTTGCAGAACCTCAAAGACCGACTTTCAAACTGGGAAATGGAGAGTAAGCTTTAACCCTGTGAACAGAATGCACATGTCAGAGAGCAGTTTTTTCGAGGTCTTCTTTCTGTTTTTTATTGGACAACATTTCACTTTTTGCCATCGACTTCAATGTGCTCTGAATATCACTCTTTTGGATTTACAGGAACAGTGTTCAAACTGTGCCTTATGAGAAGAATGTTAAAACTCCCTGAGTGGAATGCAAACATCACCAAGCCGTTCCTCCGAAAGCTTCTCGCCAGTTTTTATCTGACTATATTTCCTATTTCATCATAGGCCCGAATGTGATCCGAAATATTCACTCGCGGATCCATCCATGAAGGAGTTTCCAAGCTGCGTAATGTAAAGAAAGCTTCATCTTTGTGAGATGAATAATCATAGCAAAAAGCAGGTTCACAGAAAGCTTCTTTCTGTTTTTTATCTGAAGATATTTCCTTTTTCACCATAGTCCACAATGTGCTCCCAAAAGTCCCGTCAAGCATCCGTCCATGACAGTTTCCAAGGTGCGTAATGTAAAGAATGCTTTATCTGTGTCAGATGATTACACATATCACAGAGTAGTTTCCTAGAAAGCTTCTTTCCAGTTTTTGTCTGAGGCTATTTCCCTTGTCACCATTGGCATCAACATGCTCCCGAATATCACTTGGTACCTGTTTCTCCAAAAGGCTTTCCCTGACGTTGTATGAGAAGAGAGGTATAGCACTGTGACTGGAATGCACACGTCACACAGCAGTTCCTTGTACAGGTTCTCTCCAGTTTCGGTCTGAACATATTTCCTTTTTCACCATTAGCCTCAAAGTGCTCCCGAATATCCCATCACACGCTAAACATACACAGGGATAGAAAACTGCTCATTGAAAAGAGAGGCTTATCTGAGTGAGAGGAATAAAGACGACACAGAGAAGTTTCACAGCAAGCTTTTCTGGATGTTACCTGAGGATATTTCTTTCTCCATATTCTAAGAATCGTTCCCAAATGTCCCTCCTCAGATTCCACAACAACAGTGATTTCAAGCTGCTCAATACAAAGAATGTTTTAACTCTATGAGATGAATACACACATCGCAAAGCAGTTACTCAGAACGTTTCTCTGTAGGTTTCATCGGAAGACGTTTCCTCGCTCACCACAAGCCTCCAGGCATCACTAAATATCCCTTCAAAGATTCTTCAAAGACAGATTTTCCTAACTGGTTTCACAGGAAGTGTTCAAACTGTGCCTTATGAGAAGAATGTTATAACTCCCTGATTGAAAGGCTCACATCACCAAGTAGTTTCTCAGAATGCTTCTCTCCAATTTTCATCTGACTATATTTCCTATTTCACCATAGGCCCGAATGTGATTCCAAATATCCCTTCGTGGATCCATCCACGAGGGAGTTTCCAAGCTGCATAATGTAAAGAAAGCTATATCTATGTGAGATGAATAAATACAGCAAAAAGCAGATTCACAGAAAGCTTCTTTCCAGTTTTTATCTGAAGATATTTCCTTTTTCACCATAGTCCTGAATGAGCTCCTGAAGGTCCCTTCGTGGATCCGCCATGACAGTTTCCAAGCTGTGTAATATAAAAAAAGCTGAATTTATGTGATATGATTACACATATCACAGAGTAGTTTCCTAGAAAGCTTCTTTGCAGTTTTTGTCTGAGATAGTCATCAACATGCTCCCGAATATCACTTGGTACCTGTTTCTCCAAAAGGTTTGCCCCGACGCTATATGAGAAGACAGGTACAACACTGTGAGTGGAATGCACACATCACAAAGCAGTTACTCGGAAAGCTTCTCTCCAGTTTCAGTCTGAACATATTTCCTTTTTCACGTAAGAACCAAAGTGCTCCCCAATATCCCATCACATGCTAAACATTCACAGGGTTAGAAAACTGCTCAATGAAAGAGAGGCTTAACTGAGCTAGAGGAATTAAGATGACATGGAGAAGTTTTACAGAAAGCTTCCCTCAGGCTTTTACCTGAGGATATTTCTTTCTCCATATTCTAAGGATCATTGACAAATGTCCTTCCTCAGATTCCACAAAAATAGTGATTTCATGCTGCTCAATCCAAAGAATGGTTTAAATCTATGAGATGAATACCCACATAAGAAAGCAAGTGCTCAGAATGTTCCTCTGCAGGTTTCATCGGAACACGTTTCCTTGCGCACCATAAGCCTCCGGGCGTCAATATATATCCCTTCACAGATTCTTCAAAGACAGAGTTTCGAAACTGTGCAACATAGAGTAAGCATTAACTCTGTGAAGTGAATGCACATATCACAGAGTAGATTCTTGGAACGCTTCTTCTTCAATTTTATTTCAGTATATTTCACTATTCACCATAGTCCTCCATGCGCTCCGAAATATTACTTTTTCGGTTTCACAGGAACAGTGTTCAAACAGTACCTTTGGGAATGGAGGAATAACTTCCTGAGTGGAATGCATCCATCTCAAAGTAGTTTCTCAAAATGCTTCCATCCAGTTTTTATCTGAAGATATCTCCTCTTTCACCGTAGGCCTGAATGTGCTCCCGAATATCCCTTCGTGGTTCCGTGCATGACGGACTTTCCAAACTGTGTAATATAAGAAAATTTTTAGCTATGCAAGATGAATATATATATATAACACAAAGCAGTTTCACAGAAATCTTCCATCTAATTTTTGATCGAGAATATTTCCTTTTTCTCCATAGCCATCCCCATAGTCCTGAATGTCTCTTGGTAGCTTTTTCTGCAAAAGGGATTCCGGAATCCTGAATGAGAATAAAGGTATATTTCTGTGACTGGAATGCACACGCCACAAAGCTCCTCAGAAAGCTTCTCTCCTGTTTCTACCTGAAGACATTTTCTTTCTCACCATAAGCCTCAAAGCGCTCCAGAATATCCCTTTGCAGACTAAAAAAAAACAATATTATGATACTGCTCAATCAACAGAGAAGCTTAACTGTATGAGTGGAATTCACATGACACAGAGCAGTTTCACAGAAAGCTTCCTTCTGATTTCTCTCTGAGGTTACTTCTTTTTCAAGATATTCTAAAGAGCGTTTCCAAATGTCCTTTCTCAGATTCCACAGAAACAGTGATTTCAAACGACTCAATCCAAAGAATGATTTAACTCTATGAGATGAATATGAACATTACAAAAGAGTTGTGCAGAAAGCTTCTCTCCAATTTTCGATGGAAGACATTTACTTGCTCGACATAGGCCTCCGGTTACCAGTTACTATCCCTTCGCAGAACCCTCAAAGACCGAATTTCAAACTGGGAAATGTAGAGTCAACTTTAACCCTTTGAAAAGAATGGACCTGCCAGAGAGCAGTTTCTTCGAGTGCTTCTTTATGTATTTTTTGGACGACATTTCACTTTTTGCAGTAGTCTTCAATGTGCTCCAAATATCTCTCTTTTGGTTTTACAAGAACAGTGCTCAAACTGTGCCTTATGAGAAGAAAGTTATCACTCCTCAGTGAAATCCACACAACACCAAGCAGTTTCTTAGAAAGCTTCTCTCCAGTTTTTATCTGACTATATTTCCTATTTCACCATAAGCCCGAATGTGATAAAAAATATCCCTTCGCAGATGCACCCACGAGGTAGTTTCCAAGCTGTGTAATGTAAAGAAAGCTTCCGCTATGAGAGATGAATAAACATAGTAAAGAGCAGATTCACAGAAAGCTTCCTTCCAGTTTTTATTTGAAGATATTTCCTTTTTCTCCATAGCCCTGAAAGTGCTCCCGAAAGTCCCTTCCTGGATCCGTCCATGACAGATTCTAAGCTGCGTAATGTAAAGAAAATTTTACCTATGTGAGGTCATTACACACGTTACAGAGTAGCTTCTTAGAAAGCTTTCTTCCAGTTTTTGACTGCGCCTATTTCCCTTTTCACCATTGGAATCAACATGCTCCTGAATATCACTTGGTGTGTGTTTGTACAACAGTGTTTCCCAGACGCTGTATGAGAAGAGATGTATAGCACTGTGAGAGAAATGAACATGACACAAAGCAGTTCCACAGAAAGATTCTCTCCAGTTTCAGTCTGAACATATTTCCTTTTTCACTATAAGAATCAAAGTGCTCCCGAATATCCCTTCACACGCTAAACATACACAGGTTTAAAGTGAGAGGAATTAAGGTGACACAGAGCAGTTTCACAGAAAGCTTCCTTCTGGATTTTACGTAAGGATATCTCTTTCTAAATGTTCTAAGTATCATTCCCAAATATCTTTCCTCAGATTCCACAATAACAGTGATTTCAAGCTCCTCAATCCAAAGAATGGTTTAACTCTAGGATACGAAAACACACATCACAAAGCAGTTGCTCAGAACGTTTCTCTGCAGGTTTCATCAGAATACATTTCCTCGCTCACCACAGGCCTCCAGGCGTCACTAAACATCCCTTCACAGATTCTTCAAAGACAGATTTTCGAAACTGGGCAACATAGAGTAAGCATTAACTCTGCAAAGTGAAAACACATTTCAGAGAGCAGATTCTTGGTACGCTTCTTCCTCGATTTTACTTCAGTATATTTCACTATTCGCCATAGTCCTCAGTGCGTTACTAAATATCACTTTTTCAGTTCCATAGGAACAGTGTTCAAACACTGCCTTGTGAGAAAAGAGGTTTAACTCCCTGAGTGGAATGTATACATCACAAAATAGTTTCTCAGAAAACTTCTATCCAGTTTTTATCCGAAGATATCTCCTCTTTCACCATAGAACTGAAGGTGCTCCTGAATGTCCCTTCGCGCATCTGTGCATGACAGAGATTCCAAACTGTGTAATATAATTAAAGTTTTAACTATGTGAGAGGAATAAATATATCTAACACAAAGCAGTTTCACAGAAATCTTCTTTCCAGTTTTTGTCTGAGAATATTTCCCTTTTCACCATAATTGTCGCTATACTCCCGAATTTCTCCTGGTAGCTTTTTCTCCAAAAGGGATTTCGTAATCCTCTAGGAGAAGAAAGGTTTATTTCTGTGAGTTTAATGCACATGTCACAAAGCAGCTCCTCAGAAAACTTCTCTCAAGTTTCTATCTGAAGAGGTTTCCTTTCTCAACATAAGCGTCAAAGCCCTCCAGAATATCCCTTCACAGACTAAGCAAAGAGAGTGTTATGATACAGCTCAATGAAAAGAGAAGCTTAACTGTGTGAACAGAAATCACGTGACACAGAGCAGTTTCATAGAATGCTTCCTTCCGGTTTCTCTCTGAGGTTATTTTTTTTTTTCAGGATATTCTAAGGAGCATTTCCGAATGTCCTTTCTCAGATTCCACAGAAGCAGTGATTTCAAACTGCTCAATTCAAAGAATGATTCAACTCTATGAGATGAATACAAACATCACTGAAGAGTTGAACAGAAAGCTTCTCTCTGATTTTCAATCGAGGACATTTTCTTGCTTCACACAGTTCTCCTGAAGCCACTTACTATCCCTTCACAGAACCCTCAAAGACCGATTTCAAACTCAGAAGCAGAGAGCACTTTCTTCGAGTGCTTCTTTCTGTTTTTTATTGGACGACATTTCACTTTTTGCCATAGTCTTCAATGTGCTCTGAACATCACTCTTTTGGTTTCACTGGAGCAGTGTTCAAACTGTGCCTTATTAGAAGAAAGTTATAACTCCCTGAGTGGAATGCACACATCACCAAGCAGTTTCTCAGATATCTTCCCTCCAGTTTTTATATGACTTTATTTGTTATTTCACCATAGGCCCTAATGTGATCCCAAATATACCTTCGCAGATCCATCCAGTAGGGAGTTTCCAAATTGCGTAATGTAAAGAAAGCTTCAAATACGTGAGATGAATAAACATAGCAAAAAGCAGATTCACAAAAAGCTTCTTTCCAGTTTTTATCTGAAGATATTTCCTTTTTCACCATAGTCCTGAATGTGCTCCTTAGGTCCCTTCATAGAACCCTCCATGACAGTTTCCAAGCTGCGTAATGTAAAGAAAGCTTTATCTATGTGAGATGATTTCACATATCACAGAGCACTTTCCTAGAAAGCTTCTTTCCAATTTTTGTCTGAGGCTATTTCCCTTTTCACCATCAGCATCAAAATGCTAGCGAATATCACTTGGTACCTGTTTCTCCAAAAGGGTTTCCCCGACTCTGTATGAGAAGAGAGGTATAACACTGCGACTGGAATTCACGTGTCACAAAGCAGTTCCTCGGAAAGCTTCTCTCCAGTTTCGGTCTGAAAATAGTATCGTTTTCACCATTAGCCTCACAGTGCTCCCTAATATGCCATCACACACTAAATATACACAGGGCTAGAAAACTGCTCAATGAAAAGAGAAGCTTATCTGAGTGAGAGGAATTAAGACGACATAGAGCAGTTTCACAGAAAGCTTCCTTCTGGATTTTACCTGAGGATATTTCTTTATCCATATTTTAAGGATCGTTCCCAAATGTCCTTCCTCAGATTCCACAAAAACAGTGGTTTCAAGCTACTCAATCCAAAGAATGGTTTAACTCTAAGAGACGAATACACACATCACAAAGCAGTTGTTCAGAACGTTTCTCTGCACGTTTCATTGGAAGACGTTTCCTCCTCACCACAAGCCTCCAGACATCGCAAATATCCCTTCACAGATTCTTCAAAGACAGAGTTTGGAAAGTGGGCAACATAGAGAAAGCATTATCTGGGTGAAGTGAATGCACATATCAGAGAGCACATTCTTGGAACGCTTCTCCCCCGATTTTATTTCAGTATATTTCACTACTCACCATAGTCCTCAATGCGTTCTGAAACATCACGTTTTCGGTTTCACAGGAACAGTGTTTAAACACTACCTTGTGAGAAAACAGGTATAACTTCCTGAGTGGAATGCATACATCACAAAGCAGTTCCTCAGAAAGCTTTACCTTCTATCCAGTTGTTATCTGAACACATCTCCTCTTTCACCATTGGCCTGAATATGCTCCCTATTGACCCTTCACTTATATGTGCATGATGGAGTTTCCAAACTGTGTAATATACCTGAATTTTCAAATATGCAAGAAAAATAAATGTATCTAATGCAAAGCATTTGCACAGAAATCTTCTTTCCACTTTTTGTCTGAGGATATTTCCTTTTTCACCATAGTCGTCGCTGTACACCCAAATATCTCTTGGTAGCTTTTTCTCCAAAAGGGATTACGGAGTCCTCTAGGAGAAGAAAGGTATATTTCTGTGAATGGAATGCACACGTTGCAAAGCAGCTCCTCAGAAAGCTTCTTTCCAGTTTCTATCTGAATTTGTTTCCTATCCCACCGTAAACTTCAAAGAGCTCCCGAATATCCCTTCTCAGACTAAACAAAAACAGTGTTATGATACAGTACAATGAAAAGGGAAGCTTAACTGTGTGAGCGGAATTCACGTGACACAGAGCAGTTTCACAGAAAGCTTCCTTGTGGTTTCTCTCTGAGGTTATTTCTTTTTCAGGATATTTTAAAAAGCGTTTCCAAATGTCCTTTCTCAGATTCCACAGAAACAGAGATTTCAAACTATTCAATCCAAAGAATGTTTTAACTCTATGAGATGAAGAGAAACATCTCAAAAGAGTTGCACAGAAAGCTTCTCTCCGATTTTCAATGAAAGACATTTCATTTCCTCACACAGGCCTCTGGTTGCCACTTCCAATACCTTTGCACAACCCTCTAACACCGACTTTCAAACTGCGAAATGTAGAGTAAGCTTTAACCCTATGAAAGGAATGGACTTGTCAGAGAGCCATTTCTTCGAGTGCTTCTTTCTGTTTGTTATTGGACGCTATTTCACTTTTTGTCATAATCCTCAACGTGCTCCGAATATTAGTCTTTTGGTTTTACAGGAACTGTGTTCAAACTGTGCCTTATGAGAAGAAAGTTATAACTCCCTGAGTGGAATGCACACGACATCAAGCAGTTTCTCAGAAAACTTCTCTCCAGTTTTTATTCAACTATATTTCCTATTTTACCAGAGGCCTGAAGGTGATCCCAAATATCACTTCGTGGAACCATCCGCGAGGGAGGTTCCAAGCTGTGTAATGTAAAGAAAGCTTCATCTATGTGAGATGAATAAACATAGCAAAAAGCATATTCACAGAAAGCTTCTTTTCACTTTTTAGCTAAAGATATTTCCTTTTTCAGCACAGTCTAGAATGTGCTCCAAAGGTCTCATTGTGGTTCCATCCATTACAGTTTCCAAGCTGCATAATGTAAAAAAGCTTTATCTCTGTGAGGTGATTACACATATCACAGAGTAGTTTCCTAGAGAGCTTCTTTCCAGCTTTTGTCTGAGGCTATTTCCTTTTTCACCATTGGCATCAACATGCTCCTGAATATCACGTAGTACCTGTTTATCCAAAATGGTTTCCCCGACGCTGTATGAGAAGAGAGGTATAACACCGTGACTGGAATGCACACGTCACCAAACATTTCCTCGGAAAGCTTCTCTCCAGTTTCGATCTGATCATATTTCCTTTTTCACCGTAAGTCTCAAAGTGCTCCCGAATGTCCCATCACATGCTCAACATACACATTGTTAGAAAACTGCTCAATGAAAAGGGAGGCTTAACTGAGTGAGAGGAATTGAGACGACACATAGCAGTTTCACAGAAATTTCCATCTGGATTTTATGTGAGGATATTTCTTTCTCCATATTCTAAGGATTGTTCTTAAATGTCCTTCCTCAGATTCCACAAAAACAGTGATTTGAAGCTGCTCAATCCAAAGAATGGTTTGACTCTAAGAGATAAATAGACACATCACAAAGCAGTTGCTCAGAACGTTTCTCTGCAGGTTTCATCGGAAGACGTTTCCTCACTCACCACAAGCCTCCGGGCGACACTAAATATCCCTTCACAGATTCTTTAAAGACAGAGTTTTGAAACTGGTCAACATAGAGTAAGCACTAACTCTGTGAAATGAATGCCCATATCAGAGAGCAGATTCTTAGAAAGCTTCTTCCTCGATTTTATTTCAGTATGTTTCACTATTCCCCATAGTCCTCAATGTGCTCAGAAATATCACTTTTTCAGTTTCAAAGGAACATTGTTCAAACGCTGCCTTGTGAGAAAAGAGGTATGACAACCTAAGTGGAAGGCACACATCACAAAGTAGTTTCTCAGAAAGCTTCTATCCAGTTTTTATGTGAAGATATAACCTTTTTCACCATAGGCCTGAATGTGCCGCCAAATGTCCCTTCGCGGTTCTGTGCATGACGGAGTTATCAAATTGCGTAATATAATTAAAACTCTAAGTATGCGAGACGAATGAATATATCTAACACAAAGCAGTTTCACAGAAATCTTCTTTCCAGTTTTTTTCTGAGGCTATTTCCCTTTTCACCATCAGCAACAATATGCTCCTGAATATCACTTCGTATCTGTTTCTCCAAAAGGGTTTCCCCAACACTGTATGAGAAGAGAGGTATAACACTGTGACTGGAATGCACTGGACAGAAAGCAGGTTCTCAGAAAGTTTCTCTCCAGTGTCGATGTAAACATATTTCCTTTCTCACCATTAGCCTCAAAGTGCTCGCAAATATCTCATCACATGCTAAATATACACAGGGCTACAAAACTGCTCAATGAAAAGAGAGGCTTATAACAGAGGAATTAAGATGACACAGAACAGTTTCACTGCAAGGTTCCGTCTGGATTTTACCTGAGGATATTTCTTTCTCCATATTCTGAGGATCATTCCCAAAGGTCCTTTCTCATTTTCCACAAAAACAGTGATTTCAGGCTGCTCAATCCAAAGAATGGTTTAACTCTATGAGGTGAATACACACATCACAAAACAGTTGCTCAGAACGTTTCTCGGCTGGTTTCATCAGAAGACATTTCCTGGCTCACCACAAGCCTCCAGGCGTCCCCAAATATCCCTTCACAGATTCTTCAAAGACAGAGTTTCGAAACTGGGCAACAAAGAGTAAGCATTAACTCAATGTAGCGAATGCACATATCAGAGAGCAGATTCTTGGAACAATTCTTCCTTGATTTCATTTCAGTATATTTCACTATTCACCATAGTCCTCCATGCTTTCCGAAATATCACTTTTTCGGTTTCACAGGAAGAGTGTTCAAACACTGCCTTGTGAGAAAAGAGGTAAAACTCCCTGAGTGGAATGCATACATCACAAAGTAGTTTCTCAGAAACCTTCTATCCAGTTTTTATCGGAAGATATCTCCTCTTTCACCGTAGGCCTGAATGTGCTCTCAAACTTCCCTTCACAAATCTGTGCATAACAGAGTATCCAAACTGTGTAATATAATTAATGTTTTTTCTATGTGAAATGAATAAATATGTCTAACACAAAGCAGTTTCACAGAAATCTTCTTTCCAGTGTTTTTGTCTGAGGTTATTTTATTTTTCTCCATAGTCATCGCTATACTCCCAAATATCTCTTGTCAGATTTTTTCTCCAAAACGAATTCTGGAATCCTCTATGAGAAGAAAGGTATATTTCTGTGATTGGAAAGCACACGTCACAAAGCAGATCCTCAGAAAGCTTCTCTCCAGTTTCTATCTGAAGGTGTTTCCTTTCTCTCCATAAGTCTCAAAGCCCTCCAGAATATACTTTCAGAGACTAAACAAAAACAGTGTTATGATACAGCACAATGAAAAGAGATGCTTAACTGTGTGAGTGGAATTGATGTGACACAGATCAGATTAAAGAACACTTCCTTTTGGTTTATCTCTGATGTTATTTTTATTTTCAGGATATTCTAAAGAGCGTTTCCAAATGTCCTTTCTCAGATTCCACAGAAACAGTGATTTCAAACTGCTCAATCCACAGAAAGATTTAACGCACTGAGATGAATACCAACATCACAAAAGAATTGCGCAGAAAGCTTGTCTCCGATTTTCGATGGAAGACATTTCTGTGCCTCACACAGGCCTCCGGTCGCCACTTACTAACCCTTCCGCAGAACCCTCAAAGACTGACTTTTGTATTTCATCATAGTCCAGAATGTCCTCCCGAAGGTCCCTTGGTACATCCGTCCATGACAGTTTCCCAGCTACGTAATGTAAAGAAACCTTTATCTATGTGAGATGATTGCACATATCGCAGAGGAGTTTCCTAGAAAGCTTTTTTTCAGTTTTTGTCTGAGGCTATTTCCCTTTTCACCATCAGCATCAACAGGATCCCGAATATCACTTGGTACCTGTTTCTCAAAAGGATTTCCCCGACACTGTATGAGAAGAGAGGTATAACACTGTGACTGGAATGCACACGTCACAAACAGTTCCTCGGAAAGCTTCTCTCCAGTTTCGGTCTGATCCTATTTCCTTTTTCACCGTAAGCCTCAAAGTGCTCCTGAGTATCCCATCACATGCTAAATATACACAGGGTTAGAAAACTGCTCAAAGAAAAGAGAGGCTTAACTGAGTGAGAGGAATTAAGACGACTGAGAGCAGTTTCACAGAAAGCTTCCTTCTGGAATTTACCTGAGGATATTTCTTTCTCCATATTCTAAGGATCGTTCCCAAATGTCATTCCTCAAATTCAACAAAAACAGTGATTTCAAGCTGCTCAATGCAAAGAATGGCTTAACTCGAGGAGATGAATGAACACATCGCAAAGCAGTTGCTCAGAACATTTCTCTGCAGGTTTCATGGGAAGACGTTTCCTTGCTCACCACAGGCATCTGGGTTTCACTAAATATCCCTTCACCAATACTTCAAAGAGAGAGTTTCAAAACTGGGCAACATACAGTAAGCATTAACTCTGTGAAGTGAATGCACATATCAGAGAGCAGATTCTTGGAATGCTTCTTCCTCGATTTTATTTCAGTATATTTCACTATTCACTGTAGTCCTCAATGTTTTCCGAAATATCACATTTTCGGTTTCACAGGAACAGTGTTCAAACACTGCCTTGTGAGAAAAGAGGTATAACTCCCTGAGTGGAATGCATACATCTCATAGCAATTTCTCGGAAAGCTTCTATCCAGTTTTTATCTGAAGATATCTCCTCTTTCACCTTAGGGCTAAATGTGCTCCCGAAAGACCCTTGGCGGATCTGTGCCTGACGGAGATTCCAAACCGTGTAATACAATTAAAGTTTTAACTGTGTGAGATGAATAAATATATCTAACACAAAGCAGTTTCACAGGAATCTTCTTTCCAGTTTTTGTCGGAGGATATTTCCTTTTTCACCATAGTTGTCACTATACTCCCGAACATCTCTTGGTAGCTTTTTCTACAAATTGGATTCTGGAATCCTCTAGGAGAAGACAGGTATGTTTCTGTGAGTGGAATGCACACGTCACAAAGCAGCTCCTCAGAAAGCTTCTCTCCAGTTTCTATCTGAAGCTGTTTTCTTTCTCACCGTAAGCCTCAAAGCCCTCCAGAATATCCTTTGCAGACTAAACAAAAGCAGTGTAATGATACAGCTCAATGAAAAGAGAAGCTTAACTGTGAGAGTGGAATTCACGTGACACAGAGCAATTTCACAGAAAGCTTTCTTCTGGTTTCTCTCTGAGGTTATTTCTTTTACAGGATATTCTAAAGAGCTTTTCCAAATGTCCTTTCTGAGATTTCACAGAAACAGTGATTTCAAACTGCTCAATCCAAAGAATGATTTAACTCTATGAGATGAATGCAAACATAACAAAAGAGTTATGCAGAAAACTTCTCTCCGATTTTCGATAGAGGATATTTCCTTGCCTCACACAGGCCTCCAGACACCACTTACTATCCCTTTTCAGAACCCTCAAAGACCAACTTTCAAACTGGGAAATGTAGAGTAAATTTAACCCTGTGAAGACAATGCACACGTCAGAGAGCAGTTTCTTCGATTGTTTCTTCCTTTTTTTCATTGGACGACATTTCACTTTTTGCCATAGTCTTCAACATGCTCCGAATATCACTGGTTTTGTTTTACAGAAACAGTGTTCAAACTGTGCCGTATGAGAAGAAAGTTACAACTCACTGAGTAGAATGCACACATCACTAAGCAGTTTCTCAGAAAGCTTCTCCCCAGTTTTTATCTGATTATATTTCCTGTTTCACCATAGGCCTGAATGTGATCCCAAATATCCCTTTGCGGATCCATCCAGGAGGGATTTTCCAAGCTGTGTAATGTAAAGAAAGCTTCATCTATGTGAGATGAATAAACATAACCATATTAGGATTCACAGAAATCTTCTTTCCAGTTTTTATTGGAAGATATTTCCTTTTTCACCGTATTCCAGAATTTGCTCCTGAAGGTCGCTACGTGGCTCTGTCCATGACAGGTTCCAAGCTGTGTAAGGTAAAGAAAGGTTTATCTATGTGAGATGATTACAAATATCATGGAGTAGTTTTCTTGAAAGCTTATTTGCAGTTTTTGTCTGAGGTTATTTCCCTTTTCACCATCGGCATCAACATGCTCCCGAATATCACTTGGTACCTGTTTCTCCAAAAGGGTTTCCCCACACTGTATGAGAAGTGAGGTATAACACTGTGAGTGGAATGAACACGTCACAAAGCAGTTCCTCGGAAAGTTTCTCTCCAGTTTCGGTCTGAACATATTTCCTCTTTCATCGTTAGCCTGAAAGTGCTCCTGAATATCCCATCACACGCTTAACATATAGAGGGCTAGAAAACTGCCCAATGAAAAGGGAGGATTATATGCGTGAGAGGAATTAAGATGACACAGAGCAGTTTCACAGAAAGATTCCTTCTGGATTGTACCTCTGCATATTTTTTTCTCCATATTCTAAGGATCGTTCCCAAATATCCGTCTTCAGATTCCACAAAAGCAGTGATTTCAAGCTGTTCAATCCAAAGAATGGTTTAACTCCAGGAGACGAATACACACATCGCAAAGCAGTTGCTCAGAACGTTTCTCAGCAGGTTTCATTGGAAGAGGCCTCCTCACTCACCACAAGCCTCAGGGCGTCACTAAATATCCCTTCACAGATTCTTGAAAGACAGAGTTTCGAAACTGGGCAACATAGAATAAGCATTAACCGTGTGAAGTGAAAGCACATATCAGAGAGCAGATTCTTGGAATGCTTCTTCCTCAATTTTATTTCAGTTCATTTCACCATTCGCCAGAGTCCTCAATACTTTCCAAAATATCACTTTTTCGGTTTCACAGGAACAGTGTTCAAACACTGCCTTGTGAGAAAAGAGGTAGAACACCCTGAGTGGAAAGCATACATCACAAAGTAGATTCTCAGAAAGCTTCTATCCAGTTTTTATCTGAAGATATCTCCTCTTTCAGGGTAGGGCTGAATGTGCTCCCGAATGTCCCTTCACAGAACTGTGCATGACGGTGTTTCCAAACTACGTAATATAATTAAAGTTTTAACTATGAGAGATGAATAAATATATCTAACACAAAGCACTTTCACAGAAATCTTCTTTCCTGTTTTTGTCTGAGGAGATTTCCTTCTTCACCATGGTCGTCGCTATACTCCAGAATATCTCTTGGTAGCTTTTCCTCCAAAAAGGATTCCGGAATCCTCTAGGAGAAGAAAGGTGTATTTCTGTGAGTGGAATGCACACGTCACAAAGCAGCTCTTTAGAAGTCTTCTCTCCAGTTTCTATCTGAAGACGTTTCCTTTCCCACCATAAGCATCAAAGCCCTCCAGAATATCTCTACGCAGACTAAACAAAAACAGTGTTATGATACAGCTCAATGAAAGGAGAAGCTTAACTGTGTGAGCAGAATACACGTGACAAAGAGCAGTTTCACAGAAAGCTCCCTTCTGCTTTCTCTCTAAGGTTTTCTTTTCAGGATATTCTAAAGAGCGTTTCCAAATGTTTTTTCTCAGATTCCACAGAAACAGTGATTTCAAACTGCTCAATCCAAAGAATGATTTAAATCTATGAGATCAATACAAACATCACAAAATAGTTGCACAGAGCTTCTCTCCGATCTTCGATAGAAGACATTTCCTTGCCTCACACAGCCCTCCGGTCACCACATACTATCCCTTCGCAGAACCCTCAAAGACTGACATTCAAACTGGGAAATGTAGAGTAAGATTTAACCATGTAAAAAGAATGCACATGTCAGCGAGCAGATTCTTCGAGTGCTTCTTTCTGTTTTTTTTTTTTTTGGACGACATTTCACTTTTTGCTGTGTCTTCAAAGTGCTCTGCATATCACTCTTTTGGTTTTACAGGAATGGTGTTCAAAATGTGACTTTTGAGAAGAAAGTTATAACTCTCTGAATGGAATGCGCACATCATCAAGCGGTTTCTCATAAAGCTTCTCTCCAGTTTTTATCGGACTATATTTCCTCTTTCACCATAGGCACGAATGTGATCCCAAATATCTCTTCGAGGATCCATCCAATTAGGCAGATTAGAAGCTGTCCAATGCAAAGAAAGCTTCATCTATGTGAGATGAATAAACATAGCCAAAAAGCAGATTCACAGAAAGCTTCTTTCCATTTTTTATGTGAAGATATATCCTTTTTCACCATAGTCCAGAATGTGCTCCTGAAGGTCCCTTCGTGGATCCGTACATGACAGTTTTCAAGCTGTGTAATGCAAAGAAAGCTTTGTCTATGTGAGATGATTACACATGTCACAGAGTAGTTTCCTAGAAAGCATCTTTGCAGGTTTTGTCTGAGGCTATTTCCTTTTTCACCATCGACATCAACATTCTCCCAAATATCCTTGGTTCCTGTTTCTCCAAAAGGGTTTCCAAGGTGCTGTATGGGAAGAGAGGCATAACACTCTGACAGGCATGCACACGTCACAGAGTAGTTCCTCGGAAAACTTCTCTCCAGTTTCGGTCTGAACATATTTCCTGTTTCACCGTTAGCCTCATAGTGCTCCCACATATCCCATCACATGCTAAACATACACAAGGCTAGAAAACTGCTCAATGAAATGAGAGGCTTATCTGAGTGAGACAAATTAAGAATACACATAGCAGTTTCACAGAACTCTTCCTTCTGGATTTTACCTGAAGATATTTCTTTCTCCATATTCTAAGGATCGTTCAGAATGTCCTTCCTCAGATTCCACAAAAACAGTGATTTAAAGCTGCTGAATCCAAAGAACGGTTTAACACTATGAGATGAATACACACATCACAAAGAAGTTTCTCAGAACGTTTCTCTACAGGTTTCATTGGAAGACGTTTCCTTGCTCACCACAAGCCTCCGGCGTCACTAAATATCCCTTCACAGATTCTTCAAATACAGAGTTTTGAAACTGTGCAACATAGAGAAAGCATTAACTCTGTGAAGTGAATGCACATATCAGAGAGCAGATTCTTGGATCGCTTCTTCCTCGATTTTATTTCAGTGTATTTCACTATTTGCCATAGTCCTCAATGCATTCCGAAATATCACTTTTTCGGTTTCAGAGGAACAGTGTTCAAACGCTGCCTTGCGAGAAAAGAGGTATAACTCCCTGAGTGGAATGCATACATGAAAAAGTAGTTTCTCAGAAAGCTTCTATCCAGTTTTTATCTGAAGACATCTCGTCTTTCACCGTAGGCCTGAATGTGCTCCCGAATGTCCTTTTTCAGATATGTGCATGACGGAGTTTCCAAACTGGGTAATATAATTAAAGTTTTAACGATGCGAGATGAATAAATGTGTCTAACACAAAGCAGTTTCACAGAAATCTTTTTTTCCAGTTTTTGTCTGAACATATTGTGTTTTTCACAATAGTCCACTCCCGAATATCCCTTGGTAGCTTTTTCTCCAAAAGGGATTCCGGAATCCTCTAGGAGAACAAAGGAATATTTCTGTGAGTGGAATGCACAGGTCACAAAGAAGCTCCTCAGAAAGCTTCTCTCCAGTCTCTATCTGAAGACGTTTCCTTTCTCACCGTAAACGTCAAAGTGCTCCTGAATATCCCTTCGCAGACTAAACAAAAACAGTGTTATGACACTGCTCAATGAAAAGAGAAGCTTAATTGTGTGAGCAGAATTCACGTGACACAGAGCAGTTTCGCAGAAAGCTTCCTTCTGGTTTCTTTCTGAGGTTATTTCTTTTTCAGGATATTCTAAAGAGCATTTCCAAATGTCCTTTCTCAGATTCCACAGAAACAGTGATTTCAAACTGCTGTATCCAAAGAATGATTTAACGCTATGACATCAATACAAACATCACAAAAGGGTTGAGGCGACAGCTTCTCTCCGGTTTTCGATGGAAGACATTTCTTTGCCTCACACAGGCCTCCGGTCGCCACTTACTATCCCTTTGCAGAAGCCTCAAAGACCGACTTTGAAACTGGGAAATGTAGAGTAAGCTTTAATCCTGTGAAAAGAATGGACATGTCAGAGAGCAGTTTCTTCGAGTCCTTCTTTGTGTTTTTTATTGGACGACATTTCACTTTTTGCCATAGCCTTCAGTGTGCTCCAAATATCACTGTTTTGGTTTTACAAGAACCGCGTTCAAACTGTGCCTTATGAAAAGAAAGTTATAACTCTCTGAGTGGAATGCACGCATCACCAAGCAGATTTTCAGAAAGATTCTGTGCAGTTTTCATCTGACTATATTTTCTATTTCACCTGAGGCCCGAATGTGATTCCAAATGTCCCTTTGTGGATCCATCCACGAGGAAGTTTCCAAGCTGCGTAATGTAAAGAAAGCGTCATCTCTGAGAGATGAATAAACATAGCAAAAAGCAGATTCACAGAAAGCTTCTTTGCAGTTTTTATCTGAAGATATTTCCTTTTTCATCATAGTCCAGAATGTGCTCCCGAAGGTCCCCTCGTGGATCCATCCATGACAGTTTCCCAGCTGTGTAATGTAAACAAAGCTTTATCTATGTGAGATGATTACACATATCAAAGAGTAGTTTCCTAGAAACCTTCTTTCCAGGTTTTGTCTGAGGCAATTTTCCTTTTCACCATCGGCATCAACATGCTCCTGAATGTACCTTGGTACCTGTTTCTCCAAAAGGGTTGCCCCGATGCTGTATGAGAAGAGAGGTATAACACTGTGAGTGGAATGCGCACGTCACAAAGCAGTTCCTCAGAAAGCTTCTCTCCAGTTTCGGTCTGAACATATTTCATTTTTCACCATTGACCTGAAAGTGCTCCCGAATATGTGATGACATGCTAAACATACACAGGGCTAGAAAATTGCTCAATGAAAAGAGATTTTTATCTGAGTGAGAGAAATTAAGACGACACAGAGCAGTTTCACAGAAAGCTTCCTTCTGGAATTTACCTGAGGATATTTCTTTCTCCATATTCTAAGGATCGTTCCCAAATGTCCTTCCTCACATTCCACAAAAACAGTGATTTCAAGCTGCTCAATCCAATGAATGGTTTAACTCCATGAGATGAATACAAACATCGCAAAGCAGTTGCCCAGAACGTTTCTCTGCAGGTTTCATCGGAAGACGTTTCCTCACTCACCAGAAGCCTCTGGGCGTCACTAAATATCCCTTCACAGCTTCTTCAAAGACAGGCTTTCAAAACTGGGCAACAGATAGTGAGCATTAACCATATGAAGTGAATGCACATAACAGAGAGCAGATTCTTTTAACGCTTCTTCCTTGTTTTTACTTCAGTATATTTCACTCTTCGCCATAGTCCTCAATGCATTCTGAAATACCACTTTTTCGGTTCACAGGAAAAGTGTTCAAACACTTGCTTGTGGGAAAAGAGATATAACTCCCTTAGTGGAATGCATACATCACAAAGTAGTTTCTCAGAAAGCTTCTATCCAGTTTTTATCTGAAGATATCTCCTCTTTCACTATAGGCCTGAATGTGCTCCTGAACATCCCTTTATGTATCTGTGCATGACAGAGTTTCCAAACTGCGTAAAATAATTAAAGTTTTAACAATGCTAGATGAATAAATATATCTAACACAAAGCAGTTTCAGAAAAATTGTCTTTCCGTTTTTTTTCTGAGGATATTGCCTTTTTCACCATAGCCTTCCCTATACTCCCGAAGGTCTGTTTTGTAGATTTTTCTCCAAAAGGGATTCCGGAATCCTCTAGGAAAAGAAAGGTGTATGTCCTTTAGTTGAATGCACAGGTCGCAAAGGAGCTCCTGAGAAAGCTTCTCTCCAGTCTCTATCTGAAGACGTTTCCTTTCTCACCGTAAGCCTCAAAGCCCTCCAGAATATCCCTTTGCAGACTAAGCAAAAACAGTGTTATGATACAGCTCAATGAAAAGAGAAGCTTAACTCTGTCAGTGGAATTCACGTGAGACAGAGCAGTTTCACAGAAAGCATCCTCCCGGTTTCTCTCTGAGGTTATTTCTTTTTCAGGTTATTCTAAAGAGCGTTTCCAAATGTCCCTTCACAGATTACACATAAACAGTGATTTCAAACTGCTTAATCCAAAGAATGATTTAATGCTATGAGATGAAAACAAACATCACAAAAATGTCACGCAGAAACTCTCCCTCCGATTTTCGATGGAAGATATTTCCTTGCCTCACACAGGCCTTTGGTCTCCACTTACTATCTTCTTGCAGGACCCTTAAATACGGACTTTCAAACTGGGAAAAGTAGAGTAAGCTTTAACCCTGTGAAAAGAATGGACATGTCAGAGTGCAGTTTCTTCGAGTGCTTCCTTCTGTTTTTTATTGGACTGTTTTTATTTCACTTTTTGCCATAGTCTTCAATGTGCTCCGAATATCACTCTTTTGGTTTTACAGGAACAGTGTTCAAATTGTGCCTTATGAGAAGAAAGTTATAACTCCCTGAGTGGAATGCACACATCATCAAGCAGTTTCTCAGAAATCTTCTCTCCAGTTTTTATCTGACTATATATCCTATTTCAACATAGGCCCAAATGTGATCCCAAATATCCATTCGTACATCCATCCACGAGATAGTTTCCAAGCTGTGTAATGTAAAGAAAGCTTCATCTATGTGAGATGAATAAACATAGCAAAAATTAGATTCACAGAAAGCTTCTTTCCAGTTTTTATCTGAAGATATTTACTTTTTCACCATAGTCCGGAATGTACTCCGGATGTTCCCTTCGTGGATCCGTCTTTGACAGTTTCCAAGCTACATAATGTAAATAAAGATTTGCCTATATGAGATGATTACACATATCCCAGAGTAGTTTCCTAGAAAGCTTCTTTCCAGTTTTTGTCTGAGGCTATTTCCCTTTTCACCATCAGCATCAACATGCTCCCGAATATCACTTGGTACCTGTTTCTCCAAAAAGGGTTTCCATGACGTTGTATGAGAAGAGAGGTATAGCCCTGTGACTGGAATGCACACGTGACAAAGCAGTTCCTTGCAAAGCTTCTCTCCACTTTCGGTCTGAACATATTTCCTTTTTCACCATTAGCCTCAAAGTGATCCCGAATATCCCATCACATGATAAACATACACAGGGGCAGTAAACTGCTCAATGAAAAGAGAGGCTTATCTGAGTGAGAGGAATTAAGGTGACACAGAGTAGTTTCACAGAAAGCTTCCTTCAGGATTTTACCTGAGGATATTTCTTTCTCCATATTCTAAGGATTGTTCCCAAATGTCCTTCCTCAGATCCCACAAAAACAGTGAATTCAAGCTGCTCAATCCAAATAATTGTTTAACTCTAGGAGACGAATCCACACATCACAAAGCAGTTGCTAAGAACATTTCTCGGCAGGTTTCATCGGAAGACGTTTCCTCGCTCACCACAAGTTTCTGGGCGTCACTAAATATCTCTTCACACATTCTTCAAAGACAGAGTTTTGAAACTGGGCAACATAGAGTAAGCATTAACTCTGTGAAGGGAATGCACATATCAGAGAGCAGGTTCTTGGAACGCTTCTTCCTTGATTTTATTTCCATATATTTCACTATTCGCCATAGTCCTCAATGCATTCTGAAATATCATTATTTCGGTTTCAAACACTGCCTTGTAAGAAAAGAGGTATAACTCCCTGAGTGGAATGCATACATCACAAAGTAGTTTCTCTGAAAGCTTCTATCCAGTTTTTATCTGAAGATGTCTCCTCTTTCACTGTAGGCCTGAGTGTGCTCTCGAACGTCCCTTCATGGATCTATGCATGACGGAGTTTCCAAACTGTGTAATATAATTAAAGCTTTAACTATGGGAGAGGAATAAATATATTTAATACAAACTAGTTTCACAGAAATCTTTCCAGTTTTTGTCTGAGAATATATCCTCCTTCACCATAGTCATCGCTATACTCCCGAATATCTCTTGGTAGCTTTTTCTCCAAAAGGGATTCCAGAATCTTCAAAGAGAAGAAAGCTATATTTCTGTGAGTGGAATGCACACATCACAAAGCAGCTCCTCAGAAAGCTTCTCTGCAATTTCTATCTGAAGTCGTTTCCCTTCTCATTGTAAGCCTCAAAGCCCTCCAGAATATCCCTTCACAGACTAAACATAAACAGTGTTATGATACAGCTCAATGTAAAGAGAAGCTTAACTGTGTGAGCGGAATTCACATGACACAGAGCAGTTTCACAGAAAGCTTCCTTCTGGTTTCTCTCTGAGGTTATTTCTTTTGTGGGATATTCTAAAGAGCGTTTCCAAAT
Organism: Piliocolobus tephrosceles; assembly: GCF_002776525.5. Classification (NCBI taxonomy): domain Eukaryota; kingdom Metazoa; phylum Chordata; class Mammalia; order Primates; family Cercopithecidae; genus Piliocolobus; species Piliocolobus tephrosceles. The sequence continues at coordinate 88,565,897 of NC_045448.1, read as the reverse complement.
GTCCTTTCTCAGATTATACAGAAACAGTGATTTCAAACTGCGCAATGCAAAGAATGATTTAACTCTATGAGATGAATACAAACATCAGAAAAGAGTTGCGCAGAAAGCTTCTCTCCGATTGTCGATGGAGGACATTTCCATGCCTCACACAGGCCTCTGGTCGCCACTTACTATCCCTTCACAGAACCCTCAAAGACCAACTTTCAAACTCAGAAATGTAGAGTAAGCTTTAACCATGTGAAAAGAATGGACATGTCAGAGAGGAGTTTCTTCAAGTGCCCCCTTCTGTTTTTCATTGGACGACATTTCGCTTTTTGCCATGGTCTTCAATGTGCTCCGAATATCACACTTTTGGTTTTACAGGAACAGTGTTCAAACTGTGCCTTATGAGAAGAAAGTTATAACTCCCTGAGCGGAATGCACACATCAACAAGGAGTTTCTCAGAAAGCTTCTCTCCAGTTTTTATCTGAGTATATTTCCTATTTCACATAGGCCTGAATGTGATCCCAAATATCCCTTCGAGGATCCATCCAGGAGGGAGTTTCCAAGCTGCGTAATGTAAAGAAAGTTTCATCTATGTGAGATGAATAAACATAGCAAAAAGCAGGTTCACAGAAAGCTTCTTTCCAGTTTTTATCAGAAGACATTTCCTTTTTCATCATAGTCCGATTTTGCTCCCGAAGGTTTCCTCGTGGATCCGTCCATGACAGTTTACAAGCTGCATAATGCAAAGAAATCTTTATCTATGTGAGATGATTAGACATATCACACAGTAGTTTCCTAGTAAGCTTCTTTCCAGTTTTTGTCTGAGGCTATTTCCCTTTTCACCATCGGCATCAACATGCTCCCGAATATCCCTTGCTTCCTGTTTCTCCAAAAGGGTTTCCACCATGCTGTATGAGAAGAGAGGTATAACACTGTGAGTGGAATGCACACATCACAAAGTAGTTCCTCAGAAAGCTTCTCTCCAGTTTTGGTCTGAACATATTTCCTTTTTCACCATTAGCCGCAACGAGCTCCCAAATATGCCATCACACGCTAAACATACACAGGGTTAGAAGACTGCTCAATGAAAAGAGAGGCTTAACGGAGCGAGAGTAATTAAGACGACACAGAGCAGTTTCACAGTAACCTTCCTACTGGATTTCTACTGAGAATATTTCTTTCTCCATATTCTAAGGATCATTTCCAAATGTCCTTCCTCAGATGCTGCAAAAACTGTGATTTCAACCTGCTCAATCCAAGGAATGATTTAACTCTATGAGACGAATACACAAATTGCATGGAAGTTGCTCAGAAAGTTTCACTGCATGTTTCATCTGAAGACAATTCCTCCCTCAACATAAGCCTCCGGGTGTCACTAAATATCCCTTGACAGATTCTTCAAATACAGAGTTTCGAAACTGAGCAACATAGAGTAAGCATTAACTCTGTGAAGTGAAAGCACATATCAGAGAGCAGATTCTTGGAATGCTTCTTCCTCGATTTTATTTCAGTATATTTCACTATTCCCCACAGTCCTCAATGCGTTCCGAAATATTAGTTTTTCGGTTTCACAGGAACATTTTTCAATCACTGCCTTGTGAGAAAAGAGGTATAACTCCCTGAGTTGAATGCATACACCACAAAGTAGTTTCTCAGAAATCTACTATCCAGTGTTTATCTGAAGATATCTCCTCTTTCATCGTAGGCCTGAATATGCTCCCGAATGTCCCTTTGTGGATCTGTGCATGATGGAGTTTCCAAACTGTGTAATATAATTTGAGTTTTAACTATGCAGACGAATGAATATATCTAACAGAATGCAGTTTCACAGAAATTTTCTTTCCAGTTTTTGTCTGAGGATATTTCTTTTTTCACCTTAGCCCTCCATATACTCCCTAATATCTCTTGATAGCTTTTCTGCAAAAGGGATTCCCGAATCCTCTAGGATAAGAAAGGTATGTTTCAGTGAGTGTAGTGCACACGTCACCAAGCAGCTCCTCAGAAAGCTTCTCTCCAGTCTCTATCTGAAGGAGTTTCCTTTCTCAACATAATCCTGAAAGCCCTTCAAAGTATCCCTTTGTGGACTACACAAGAACAGTGTTATGATACAGCTCAATGAAAAGAGAAGCTTAACTGTGTGAGTGGAATTCACGTGACACAGAGCAGTTTCACAGAAAGCTTCCTTCTAGTTTCTCTCTGAGGTTATTTCTTTTTCTGGATATTCTACCGAGCGTTTCCAAATGTCCTTTCTCAGATTATACAGAAACAGTGATTTCAAACTGCTCAATCCAAAAAATGATTTAACTCTATGACATCAATACAAACATCACAAAGTGTTGTGCAGAAAGCTTCTCTCTGATTTTCGATGGAAGATATTTCCTTGCCTCACACAGGCCTCTGGTCGCCACGTACTATCTCTTTGCAGAAATCCCAAAGACTGACTTTCAAACTGGGAACTGTAGAGTAAGCTTTAACCCTGTGCAAAGAATGGACATGTCAGAGAGAAGTTTCTTCGAGTGCTTCTTTTTGTTTTTTATTGGACGTCATTTCACTTTTTGCCATAGTCCTCAATGTGCTTGGAATATCACTCTTTTGGTTTTACAGGAGCAGTGTTCAAATTGTACCTTATTAGAAGAAAGTTAAAACTCTCTGCGTGGAATGCATGCATCTCCAAGCAATTTCTCAGAAAGGTTCTCTCCAGTTTTTATCTGACTATATTTCCTCTTTCACCACAGGCCCGAATGTTATCACAAGTATCCCTTCGCGGATCCATCCACGAGAGAATTTCCCAGCTGCATAATATAAGGAAAGCTTCGTCTATGTGAGATGAATAAACATAGCAAAAAAAAAGTTTCACAGAAAGCTTCTTTCCAGTTTTTATCTGAAGATATTTCCTTTTTCACCATAGTCCAGAATGTGCCCCCGAAGGTCCCTTCGTGGATCCGTCCTTGACAGTTTCCAGGCTGCGTAACATAAAGAAAGCTTTACCTATGTAAGATGATTACGCATATCACAGAGGAGTTTCCTAGAAGGTTTCTTTCCAGTTTTTGTCTGAGTCTTTTCATTTTTCACCATCAGCATCAACTTGCTCCCGAATATCACCTGGCACCCGTTTCTCCAAAAGGGTTTTCCCGACGCTGTATGAGAAGAGACATTGTGACTGGAATGCATACGTCACAAAGCAGTTTCTCTGAAAGCTTCTCTCCAGTTTCGGTCTGAACGTATTTCGTTTTTCACCGTAAGCCTCAAAGTGCCTCCAAATATCCCATCACACGTTAAACATACACAGGCTAGAAAACTGCTCTATGAAAAGGGAGGTTTAATGGAGCAAGAGTAATTAAGACGACACAGAGCAGTTACAGATAAACCTTCCTACTGGATTTTTCCTGAGGATATTTCTTTCTCCATATTCTAAGGATCGTTCCCAAATGTCCTTCCTCACATTCCACAAAAACAGTGATTTCAAGCTGCTCAATCCAAAGAACACTTTAACTCTATGAGACAAATATACACATCGCAGAGCAGTTGCTCAGAACGTTTTTCTGCTGGTTTCATCAGAAGACGTTCCGGGCCGGGCGCGGTGGCTCAAGCCTGTAATCCCAGCACTTTGGGAGGCCGAGACGGGCGGATCACGAGGTCAGGAGATCGAGACCATCCTGGCTAACATGGTGAAACCCCGTCTCTACTAAAAAATACAAAAAACTAGCCGGGCGAGGTAGCGGGCGCCTGTAGTCCCAGCTACTCCGGAGGCTGAGGCAGGAGAATGGCGTAAACTCGGGAGGTGGAGCTTGCAGTGAGCTGAGATCTGGCCACTAAACTCCAGCCCGGGCGACAGAGCAAGACTCCTTCTCAAAAAAAAAAAAAAAAAAGAAGACGTTTCCTCGCTCTTCACAGGCCCCCAGACACCAGTACATATCGCTTCACAGATTCTTCAAAGACAGAGTTTCGAAACTGAGCAACATAGAGTAAGCTTTAACTCTGTGAAGTGAATGCACATATCAGAAAGCAGATTCTTGGAACACTTCTTCCTCGATTTTATTTCAGTATATTTCACTACCCACCATAGTCCCAAATGCGTTCCGAAATATCACTTTTTCTGTTTCACAGGAACAGTGTTCAAACACAGCCTTGTGAGAAAAGAGGTATAACACTCTGAGTGGAATGCATATATCACAAAGTAGTTTCTCAGAAAGCTGCTATCCGGTTTTTATCTGAAGATATCTCCTCTTTCAAGGTAGGGCAGAATGTGCTCCCGAATGTACCTTCATGGATATGTGCATGACGGAGTTCCCAAACTGCATAATATAATTAAAGTTTTAACTATGCGAGATGAATAAATACATCTAACACAAGGCAGTTTCACAGAAATCTTCTTTCCAGTTTTTGTCTGAGGATATTTCCTTTTTCACCAGAGTCATCACTATACTCCCGAATATCTCTTCATAGCTTTTTCTCCAAAAGGGATTCCAGAATTATCTAGAAGAAGAAACTTATATTTCTGTGAGTGGGATGCACATGTCACAGAGCAGCTCCTCAGAAAGCTTCACTCCAGTTTCTTTCTGAAGACGTTTCCTTTCTCACCGTAAGCCTCAAAACAATCCAGAGTATCCCTTCGCAGACTAAGCAAAAACAGCGTTATGATACAGCTCAATGAAATGGGAAACTTAAATGTGTGAGCAGAATTCATGTGACACAGAGCAGTTGCACAGAAAGCTTCCTTCTGGTTTCTCTCTGAGGTTATTTCTTTTTCAGGATATTCTAAAGAGCGTTTCCAAATGTCCTTTCTCAGATTCCACAGAACCAGTGATTCCAAACTGCTCAATCCAAAGGATGATTTAACTCTATGAGATCAATTCAAACATCACAAAGGAGTTGTGCAGAAAGCTTCTCTCCGATTTTCGATGAAGACATTTCTTTCCTCAACAAGCCACCGGTCGCCACTTACGATCCATTCACAGAAGCCTCAAAAGCCTCAAAGACTGACTTGCAAACTGGGAAATGTAGAGTAAGCTTTAACATTTCTTTGCCTCACACAGGCCTCCGGTCGCCACTTACTATCCCATAGCAGAATCCTCAAAGAGTGACTTTCAAACAGGGAAATGTAGAGAAAGCTTTAACCCTGTGAAAAGAATGGACTTGTCAGAGGACAGTTTCTTCAAGTGCTTCTTTCTGCTTTCTATTGGACGACATTTAACTTTTTGATATAGTCTTCAAAGTGCTCTGAATATCACACTTTTGGTTTTACAGGAACAGTGTTCAAACTGTGCCTTATGAGAGGAAATTTTAAAATCCCTGAATGGAATGTGCACATCACCAAGCAGTTTCTCAGAAAGCTTCTGTCCAGTTTTTATCTGACTATATTTCCTATTTCACCATAGGCTGGAAGGTGATCCCAAATATCCCTTTGTGGATCCATCCATGAGGGTGGTTCCAAGCTGCATAATGTAAAGAAAGCTTCATCTATGTGAGATGAGTAAACATAGCAAAAAGCAGATTCACAGAAAACTTCTTTTCAGTTTTTATCTGAAGATATTTCCTTTTTCACCATAGTCCAGAATGTGCTCCCGAAGGTCCCTTCATGGATCCGTCCATGACAGTTTCCATGGTGTGTAATGTAAAGATAGCTTTATCTATGTGAGATGATTACACATATCACAGAGTAGCTTCCTGGAAAGCTTCTTTCCAATTTTGTCTGAGGCTATTTCCCTTTTCACCATCAGCATCAACGTGCTCCCGAATATCCCTTGTTACCTGTTTCTCTAAAAGGGTTTCCTCAACGCTGTATGAGAAAGAGGTATAACACTGTGACTGGAATGCCCACCTCACAAAGCAGTTCCTCAGAAAGCTTCTCTCCAGTTTCGGTCTGAACATATTTCCTTTTTCACAGTTAACCATCAAGTGCTCTCAAATATCCTATCACACGCTTAACACACACAGGGCTAGAAAACTGCTCAATTAAGAGAGAGACATATCTGAGAGAGAGGAATTAAGAGGACACAGAGCATTTTCACAGAAAGCTTCCTTCTGGATTGTGCCTGAAGATATTTCTTTCTCCATATTCCTTTTTTTGTTATTATACTTTAAGTACCAGGGTACATGTGCATAGCGTGCAGGTTTGTTACATATGTATACTTCTGCCATGTTGGTGTGCTGCACCCATCAACTCATCAGCACCCATCAATTCATCATTTATATCAGGTAAAACTCCAAATGCAATCCCACCCTCCGGCCCCCTCCCCATGAAAGGCCCCCGTGTGTGATGTTCCCCTTCCTGAGTCCAAGTGATCTCATTGTTCAGTTCCCACCTATGAGCGAGAACATGCAGTGTTTGGTTTTCTGTTCTTGTGATAGTTTACTAAGAATGATGGTTTCCAGCTGCATCCATGTCCCTACAAAGGACGCAAACTCATCCTTTTTTATGGCTGCATAGTATTCCTTGGTGTATATGTGCCACATTTTCTTAATCCAGTCTGTCACAGATGGACATTTGGGTTGATTCCACGTCTTTGCTATTGTGAATAGTGCCGCAATAAACATACGTGTGCATGTGTCTTTATGGTAGCATAATTTATAATCCTTTGGGTATATACCCAGTAGTGGGATGGAGGGTCATGTGGTACATCTAGTTCTAGATCCTTGAGAAATCGCCATACTGTTTTCCATAATGGTTGAACTAGTTTACAATCCCACCAACAGTGTAAAAGTGTTCCTATTTCTCCACATCCTCTCCAGCACCTGTTCTTTCCTGACTTTTGAATGATTGCCATTCTAACTGGTTTGAGATGGTATCTCATTGTGGTTTTGATTTGCATTTCTCTGATGGCCAGTGATGATGAGCATTTTTTCATGTGTCTTTTGGCTGTATGAATGTCTTCTTTTGAGAAATGTCTGTTCATATCCTTTGCCCACTTTTTGATGGGGTTGTTTGTTTTTTTCCTGTATATTTGTTTGAGTTCTTTGTAGAGTCTGGAAATTAGCCCTTTGTGAGATGAGTAGATTGCAAAAATTTTCTCCCATTCTGTAGGTTGCCTGTTCACTCTGATGGTAGTTTATTTTACTGTGTGGAAACTCTCTTTCTCCATATTCTAAGGAGCGTTCCCAATGTCCTTCCTCAGATTCCACAAAAACAGTGATTTCAATCTGCTCAATGCAAAGAATGGTTTAACTCTATGAGAGGAATACACACATTGCAAAGCAGTAGCTGAAAATGTTTCTCTGCCACTTTCATTGGAAGACGTTTCCTCACTCACCACAAGCCTCCAAGCCTCCGGGCATCACTAAATATCCCTTCATGGATTCTTCAAAGACAAAGTTTCAAAACTGCACAACACAGAGTAAGCATTAACCCTGCGAAGTGAAATCACATATCAGAGAGCAGATTATTGGAAAGCTTCTTCCTCAATTTTATTTCAGTATATTTCACTATTCGCCATATTCCTCAATGAGTTCCGAAATATCACTCTTTTGGTTTCACAGGAACAGTGTTCAAACACTGCCTTGTGAGAAAAGTGGTGTAACTCCCTGAGTGGAATGCATACATTACAAACTAGTTTCTCAGAAAGCTTCTATGCAGTTTTTATCTGAAGTTATCTCCTCTTTCACCGTAGGCCTGAATGTGCTCTCGAATGTCCGTTTGCGGATCTGAACATGATGGAATTTCCAAACTGCGTAATATAATTAAAGTTTTAACTATGAGACACGAATAAATATATGTAACAAAAAGCTGTTTCAAAGACATATTTTTTCCAGTTTTTGTCCGATGATAGTTCCTTTTACACCATAGTCGTGTCTATACTCCCGAATATCTCTTGCTAGCTTTTCCTCCAAAAGGGATTCTGGAATCCTCTAGGAGAAGAAATGTATATGTCTGTGAGTGGAATGCACACGTCACAAGGCAGCTCCTTAGAAAGCGTCTCTCTAGTTTCTATCTGAAGACGTTTCTTTTCTCACCGTAAGCCTCAAAGCCCTCCAGAATATCCCTTCGCAGATTAAACAAAAACAGTGTTATAGTACAGCTCAATGAAAAGAGAAGCTTAACTGTGTGAGTGGAATTCCCGTGACACAGAGCAGTTTCACAGAAAGCTTCATTCTGGTTTCTCTCTGAGGTTATTTCTTTTTCAGGATATTCTAAAGAGCGTTTCCAAATGTCCTTTCTCAGATTCCACAGAACCAGTGATTCCAAACTGGTCATTCCAAGGAATCATTTAATGCTATGAGATGAATACAACCATCACAAAAGAGTTGCCCAGAAAGCTTCTCTCCAATTTTCGGTGGAGGACATTTTCTTGCTAGACACAGGCCTCCAGTCACCACATTCTATCCCATAGCAGAATCCTCAAAGAGCGACTTTCAAACAGGGAAATGTAGAGAAAGCTTTAACCCTGTGAAAAGAATGGACTTGTCAGAGAGCAGTTTCTTTGAGGGCTTCTTTCTGTTTTTTATTGGACGACATTTCACTTTTTGCCATAGTCCTCAATGTGCTCCAATTATCACTTTTTGGTTTTAAAGGAACAGTGTTCAAACTGTGCCTTATGAGAAGAAAGTTATAATTCCCTGAATGGAATGCAAACATCACCAAGCAGTGTCTCAGAAAGCTTCCTTCCAGTTTTTATCTGACTGTATTTCCTCTTTCACCATAGGCCTGAAGGTGATCCCAAATATCCCTTTGCGGATCCATCCACGAGGGAGCTTCCAAGCTGCGTAATAGAAAGAAAGCTTCATCTATGTGAGATGAATAAACATAGCAAAAAGCAAATTCACAGAAAGCTTCCTTCCAGTTTTTATCTGAAGATATTTCCTTTTTCACCATAGTCCAGAATGTGCTCCGGAAGGTCCCTTCAAGAATCCGTCCATGACAGTTTCTGAGCTGCGTAATATAAAGAAGGCTTTATCTATGTGAGATGATTATAGATATCACAGAGTAGTTTCCTAGAAAGCTTCTTTCCTGTTTTTGTCTGAGGCTATTTCCCTTGTCACCATCGGCATCAACATGCTCCCGAATATCACTTGGTAGCTGTTTCTCCAAAAGGATATTCCCAATGCTGTATGAGAACAGAGGTATAGCACTGTGCCTGGAATGCACACGTCACAATGCAGTTCCTCAGAAAGCTTCTCTCCAGTTTCGGTCTGAACATATTTCCTATTTCACCATTTGCCTCAAAGTGCTCCCAAATATCCCATCACACGCTCAACATACAAAGGGTTAGAAAACTGCTCAATGAAAAGAGAGGCTAATCTGAGAGAGAGGAATTAAGAGGACACAGAGCAGTCTCACAGAAAGCTTTTCTGGATTTTACCTGAGGATATTTCTTTCTCACTATGTTAAGGATCATTCCCAAATGTCCCTCCTCAGATTCCACAAAAACAGTGATTTCAATCTGCTCAATCCAAAGAATGGTTTAACTCTATGAGATGAATACACACATTGCAAAGCAGTTACTCAGAATGTTTCTCTGCAGATTTCATCGGAAGATGTTTCCTCGCTCACCACAAGCCTCTGGGCGTCACTAAATATCCCTTCACAGATTTTTCAAAGACAGAGTTTCGAAACTGGGCAACATAGAGTAAGCATTAACTCTGTGAAGTGAATGCACATATCAGAGAGCAGATTATTGGAACGCTTCTTCCTTGGTTTTGTTTCAGTATATTTCACTATTCACGATAGTCATCAATGTGCCCCAAATACCACTTTATCGGTTTCACAGGAACAGTGTTCTAACACTGCCATGTGAGAAAAGAGGTATAACTCCCTGAGTGGAATGCATACATCACAAAGTAGTTTCTCAGAAAGATTCTCTCCACTTTTTATCTGAAGATATCTCCTCTTTCACCATAGGCCTGAATGTGCTTCCGAATGTCCCTTCACGGATTTGTGCATGACGAAGTTTCCAAACTATGTAATATAATTAAAGTTTTAACTATGCGAGTCAAATAAAAATATCTAACAAAAAGCAGTTTCACAGATATATTCTTTCCAGTTTCAGTCTGAAGATATTTCTTTTCTCACCACAGTCATTTCTAAACTCCCGAATATCTCTTGGTAGCTTTTTCTCGAAAAGGAATTCCAGAATCCTCTAGGAGAAGAAAGGTATATTTCTGTGAGTGGAATGCACACGTCATAAAGCAGCTCCTCAGAAAGCTTCTCTCCAATTTCTATCTGAAGACGTTTCCTTTCTCACCATAAGCCTCGAAGCCCTCCAGAATATACCTTCGCAGAATAAACAAAATCAGTGTTATGATACAGCTCAAAGAAAAGAGAAGCTTAACTTTTTGAGCGGAATTCACGTGACAAAGGGAAGTTTCACAAAAAGCTTCCTTCTGGTTTCTCTCTGAGGTTATTTCTTTTTCAGGATATTCTGAAGAGCGTTTCCAAATGTTCTTTCTCATATTCCAGAGAAACAGTGATTTCAAACTGCTCAATCTACAGAATGATTTAACTCTATGAGATAAATGCAAACATCACAAGAGTGTGGCGCAGAAAGCTTTTCTCTGATTTTCAATGGAAGACATTTCCTTGCCTCACAAAGGCCTCCTGTCGCCACTTACTATCCCTTCGCAGAACCCTCAAAGACCGACTTTCAAACTGCAAAATATAGAGTAAGCTTTAACCCTGTGAAAAGAATGGACATGACAGAGAGCAGTTTCTTCGAGTGCTTCTTTCTATTTTTTATTGGACGCCATTTTACTTTTTGCCATAGTCTTCAATGTGCTCTGAATATCACTCTTTTGATTTTACAGAAACAGTGTTCAAACTCTGCCTTATGAGGAGAAAGTTATAACTCCCTGAGTGGAATGCACACATCACCGAGCAGTTTCTCAGAAAGCTTCTCTACAGTTTTTATCTGACTATATTTGCTATTTCACCTTAGGCAAGAATGTGATTCCAAGTATCCCTTCATGGATCAATCTACGAGGGAGTATCCAAGCTGCGTAATATAAAGAAAGCTTCATCTATGTGAGCTGAATAAACCTAGGAAAAAGCAGATTCACAGAAAGATTCTTACCAGTTTTTATCTGAAGATATTTCCTTTTACACCGTAGTCCTGAATGTGCTCATGAAGGTCTCTTCGTGCATCTGTCCATGACAGTTTCCAAGCTGTGTAATGTAAAGAAAGTTTTATCTATTTGAGAGGATTACACATATCACTGAGTACTTTCCTAGAAAGGTTCTTTTCAATTTTTCTCGGAGGCTATTTCCATTTTCACCATTGGCATCAACATGCTCCTGAATATCTCTTGGTACCTGTTTCTCCAAAAGGGTTTCCCTGACGCTGTATGAGAAGAGAGGTATAACACTGTGAGTGGAATGCACATGTCACAAAGCAATTCGTCGGAAAACTTGTCTCCAGTTTCAGTCTGAACGTATTTCGTTTTTCACCATAAGCCTCCCGAAAGGGCTCCCGAATATCCAATCACATGCTAAACAAACACAGGGTGAGAAAACTGCCCAATGAAAAGAAGGCTTAACTGAGTGAGAGAAATTAAGACGACACAGATCAGTTTCACAGAAAGCTTCCTTCTGGATTTTACCTGAGAATATTTATTTCCCCATAGTGTAAGTTTCGTTCCCAAATGTCCTTTCTCAGATTCCACAAAACAGTGATTTCAAGCTGCTCAATGCAAAGAATAATTCAAATGTAGGAGACGAATACACACATAGCTAAGCAGTTACTCAGAATGTTTCTATGCAGGTTTCAACGGAACAAGTTACCTCACTCACCACAGGCCTCCGGGCGTCACTAAATATGCCTTCACAGATTCCACAAAAACAGAGTTTCGAAAATTGGCCACATAGGGTAAGCATTAACTCTGTGAAGTGAATGCACATATCAGAGAGCAGATTCTTGGAACACTTCTTCCTCGATTTTATTTCAGTATATTTCACTATTCGCCATAGTCCTCCATGCGTTCCAAAATATCACTTTTTCCGTTTCACAGGAACAGTGTTCAAACACTGCCTTGGGAGAAAAGAGGTATAACTCCCTGAGTGGAATGCATACATCACAAAGTAGTTTCTCAGAAAGCTTCTATCCAGTGTTTATCTGTAGATATCTCCCCTTTCACCATAGGCCTGAATGTGCTCCCGAATGTCCCTTCACAGATCCGTGCATGATGGAGTTTCCAAACTGCACAATATAATTTGAGTTTTAACTATGCGAGATGAATGAATATATCTAACAGAAAGCAGCTTCACAGAAATTTTCTTTCCAGTTTATGTCTGAGGATATTTCCTTTTTCACTTTAGCCCTCCCTATACTCCAGAATATCTCTTGATAGCTTTTTCTCCAAAAGGGATTCCGGAAACCTCTAGGAGAACAAAGGTGTATTTCTGTGAGTGGAGGGCACACGTCACAAAGAAGATCCTCAGAAAGCTTCTCTCCAGTCTCTATCTGAAGGTGTTTCCTTTCTCACCATAAGCCTGAAAGCTCTCCAGAGTAACCCTTTGCAGAGTACACAAAAACAGTGTTATGATACAGCTCAATGAAAAGAGAAGGTTAATTGTGTGAGCAGAATTCACGTGACACAGAGCAGTTTCACAGAAAGCTTCCTTCTGGTTTCTCTCTGAGGTTATTTCTTTTTCAGGATATTCTAAAGAGAGTTTCCAAATGTCCTTTTTCAGATTCCACAGAAAGAGTGATTTCAAACTGCTGTATCCAAAGAATGATTTAACTCTATGACATCAATACAAACATCACAAAAGAGTTGTGCAGAAATCTTCTCTCTGATTTTCGATGGAAGACATTTCCTTGCATCACACAGGCAAGGATAGTCGCCACTTACTATCCTTTCGCAGAACCCTCAAAGACCGACTTTCAAACTGGAAAATGTAGAGTAAGCTTTAACCCTGGGAAAAGAAGGACATGTCAGAGAGCAGTTTCTCCGAGTGCTTCTTTCTGTTTTTCATTGGACGTCATTTCACTTTTTGCTATAGTCTTCAATGTGCTCGGAATATCACTATTTTGGTTTTACAGGAACTGTGTTCAAACTGTACCTTATTAGAAGGAAGTTATACCACTCTGCGTGGAATGCACACATCACCAAGCACTCTCTCAGAAAGCTTCTCTCCAGTTTTTATCTGACTATATTTCCTCTGTCACCATAAGCCTGAATGTTATCACAAATATCCCTTCGTGGATCCATCCACCAGAGAGATTCCAAGCTGCATAATGTAAAGAAAGCTTCATCTATGTGAGATGAATAAACATAGCAAAAAACAGATTCACAGAAAGCTTCCTACATGTTTTTATCTGAAGATATGTCCTTTTTCAGCATAGTCCAGAATGTGCTCCTGAAGGTCCCTTCATGGATCCGTCCATGACAGTTTCCAAGCTGCATAATATAAAGAAATCTTTATATATGTGAGATGATTACACATATCACAGAGGAGTTTCCTAGAAAGTTTCTTTCCAGTTTTTGTCTGAGTCTTTTCCCTTTTCACCATCAGCATCAACATGCTCCCGAATATCACTTGGTACCTGTTTCTCCAAAAGGGTTTCCCCGAAGCTATATGAGAAGAGAGGTATAACATTGTGTCTGGAATGCACATGTCACAAAGCAGTTTCTCTGAAAGCTTTTCTCCACTTTCAGAATGAACATATTTCCTTTTTCACCGTTAGCCTCAAAGTGTCTCCGAATATCCCTTCACATGCTAAACATACACAGGTCTAGAAAACTGCTCAATGAAAAGGGAGGCTTAACGGAGCGATAGTAATTAAGAAGACACAGAGCAGTTTCACATAAACTTTCCTACTGGATTTTTCCTGAGGATATTTCTTTCTCCATATTCTAAGGATCATTCCCATATATCCTTCCTCAGATTCCACAAAAACAGTGATTTCAAGCTGTGAAATCCAAGGAACGGTTTAACTCTATGAGACGAATATACACATCACAAAGCAGTTGCTCAAAACCTTTCTCTGCAGGTTTGATTGGAAGACGTTTTCTCGCTCAACACAGGCCTGCGGGCGTCACTAAATATTCCTTCACAGATTCTTAATAGACAGAGTATCGAAACTGAGCATTGTAAGCATTAACTCCATGAAGTGAATGCACATATTAGCCTCAAAGTGCTCCCGAATATCCCATCACGCGCTAAACATACACAGGGCTAAAGAACTGCTCAATGAAAAGAGAGGCTTATCTGTGTGAGAGGAATTAAGACGACACAGAGCAGTTTCACAGAAAGCTTCCTTCTGGATTTTACCTGAGGATATTTCTTTCTCGATGTTCTAAGGATCGTTCCCAAATGTCCTTCCTCAGATTCCACAAAAAGAGTGATTTCAAGCTGCTCAATACAAAGAATGGTTTAACTCTAGGAGATGACTACACACATCGCAAAGCATTTCCTCAGAACGTTTCTCTGCAGGTTTCTTGGGAAGGCATTTCCTCGCTCACCACAGGCTTCCAGGAGTCACTAAATATACCTTCACATATTTTTCATAGACAGAGTTTCGAAACTGGGCAACATAAATTAAGCATTAACTCTGTTAAGTGAATGCACATATCACAGAGCAGATTCTTGGAAAGCTTCTTCCTCGATTTTATTTCAGTATATTTCACCATTCTCCATAGTTCTCAATGCATTCCGAAATATCACTTTTTCGGTTTCAGAGAAACAGTGTTCAAACACTGCCTTGGGAGAAAAAGGGTATAACTCCCTGAGTGGAATGCATACATCACAAATTAGTTTCTCAGAAAACTTCTATCCAGTTTTTACCTGAAGATATCTCCTCTTTCACTGTAAGCCTGAATGTGCTCCCGAATGTCCTTTCATAGATCTGTGCATGATAGTTTCCAAACTGCATAATATAATTAAAATTTTTACTATGTGAGACGAATAAATATATCTAACACAAAGCAGTTTCACAGAAATCTTCTTTCCAGTTTTTGTCTGAGGATATTTCCTTCTTCACCATAGTCGTCACTATACTCCCGAATATCTCTTGGTAGCTTTTTCTCCAAAAGGGATTCCGGAATCGTTTAGGAGAAGAAAGGTATATTTCTGTGAGTGGAATGCACATGTCACAAAGCAGCTCCTCAAAAAGCCTCTCTCCATTGTCTATCTGAAGTCTTATCCTTTCTCACCGTAAGCCTCAAAGCCCTCCAGAATATCCCTTCGCAGACTAAGCAAAAACTGTGTTATGATACAGCTCAATGGAAAGACAAGCTTAACTGTGTGAGCGGAATTCACGTGACACAGAGCAGTTTCACAGACAGCTTCCCGCTGGTTTGTCTCTGAGGTTATGTCTTTTTCAGAATATTCTAAACAGAGTTTCCAAATGTCTTTTCTCAGATTCCACAGAAACAGTGATTTCCAACTTCTAAATGCAAAGATTGATTTAACTCTATTAGATGAATACAAACATCGCAAAAGTCCTGTGCAGAAAGCTTCTCTCTGATTTTCGATGGAGGATATTTCCATGCCTCACACAGGCCTCCAGACGCCAATTACTATCCCCTCACAGAACCCTCAATGACCGACTTTCAAATTCGAAAATATTGAGTAAGCTTGAACCCTTTGAAAAGAATGGACTTGTCAGAGAGCAGTTTCTTCGAGTGCTTCTTTCTGTTTTTTATTGGACGACAATTTACTTTTTGCCATAGTCTTCAATGTGCTCCGAATATCACTCTTGGTTTTACAGGAACAATGTTCAAACTGTGCCTTATGGGAAGAAAGTTATAACTCCCTGAGTGGAATGCACATATCATTAAGCAGTTTCTCCGAAAGCTTCTCTCCAGTTTTTATCTGACTATATTTCCTATTTCACCATAGGCCTGAAGGTGATACCAAATATTTATTTGCGGAACCATCCACGAGGGAATTTCCAAGCTGCGTAATGAAAAGAAAGCTTCATCTATGTGAGATGAATAAACATAGCAAAAAGCAGATTCACAGAAAGCTTCTTTCCAGTTATCATCTGAAAATATTTCCTTTTTCACCATAGTCCTGAATGTGCTCCGGAAGGTCCGTGTGTGGATCCATCCATGACAGTTTCCAAGCTTCATAATATAAAGAAAGTGTTATCTAGGTGAGATGATTACACATATTACAGAGTAGTTTCCTAGAAAGCTTCTTTCCAGTTTTTGTCTGATTCTATTTTCCTTTTCACCATCGGGATCAACATGCTCCCGAATATCACTTAGTACCTGATTCTCCAAAAGGGTTTTCCTGATGCTGTATGAGAAGAGAGGTATAACACTGTGACTGGAATGCACACGTCACAAAGCAGTTCCTCAGAAAGCTTCTCCCCAGTTTCGTCTGAACACATTTCCTTTTTCACCATTAGCCTCAAAGGGCTCCCGAATATCCCATCACATGCTAAACATACACAGGGTTATAAAACTCCTCAATGAATAGAGAGGCTTAACTGAGCGAGAGGAATTAAGATGACTTAGAGCAGTTTCACAGAAAGCTTCCTTCTGGATTTTACCTGAGGATATTTCTTTCTCCATATTCTAAGGATTATTCCCAAATGTCCTCTCTCAGATTCTACAAAAACAGTGATTTCAAGCTGCTCAATCCAAAGAATGGTTTAACTCTATGAGACGCATACACATATCGCAAAGCAGTTGCTCAGAACGTTCCTGTGCAGGTTTCATCGGAAGACGTTTCCTCGCTCACCACAGGCCTCCAGGCGTCACTAAATATCCCTCTCACAGATTCTTCAAAGATAGATCTTTGAAACTGGCAACATGGAGTAAGCATTAACCATGTGAAGTGAATGCACATACCAGAGAGCAGATTCTTGGAACGCTTCTTCCTCCATTTTATTTCAGTATATTTCACTATTCGCCATAGGCCTCATTGCATTCGGATATATCACTTTTTCGGTTTCACAGGAACAGTGTTCAAACACTGCCTTGTGAGAAAAGAGGTACAACTCCTTGAGTGGAATGCATACATCGCAAAGTAGTTTCTCAGAAAGCTTCTATCCAGCTTTAATCTGAAGATATCTCCTCTTTTACCATAGGGCTGAATGTGCTCCCGAATGTCCCTTCGCAGAACTGTGCATGATGGAGTTTCCAAACTGCGTAATATAATTAAATTTTTAACTATACGAGATGAATAAATATATCTAACACAAAGCAGTGTCACAGAAATCTTCTTTCCAGTTTTTCTCTGAGGATATTTCCTTTTTCACCATATCCATCCCTATACTCCCGAATGTCTCTTATTAGCTTTTTCTCCATAAGCGATTCCGGAATCCTCTAGGAGAAGTAAGGTATATTTCTGTGAGTGCATTGCACACGTCACAAAGAAGCTCCTCACAAAGCTTCTCTCCAGTTTCTATCTGAAGACGTTTCCTTTCTCACCGTAAGCCTGAAAGCACTCCAGAGTAAACAGGGTTATGATACAGCTCAATGAAAGGAGAAGCTTAACTGTGTGAGCGGAATTCACGTGACACAGAGCAGTTTCACATAAAGTTTCCCTCTAGTTTCTCTCTGAGGTTATTTCTTTTTCAGGATATGCTAAAGAACGTTTCCAAATGTCCTTTCTCAGATTTCACAGAAACAGTGATTTCAAACTGCTCAATCCAAAGAATGGTTTAACTCTATGTGATGAATGCAAACATCACAAAAGAGTTGTGCAGAAATCTTCTCTCCGATTTTCGATGGTAGACATTTCCTTGCGTCACACAAGCCTCTTGTTGCCATTTACTATCCCTTCACAGAAACCTCAAAGACCGACTTTCACACTGGGAAATGTAGAGTAACATTTAACGCAGTGAAAAGAATAGACATGTCAGAGAGCAGTTTTTTCGAGTGCTTCTTTCTGTTTTTTATTGGACGTCATTTCACTTTTTGCCATAGTCTTCAATGTGCTTTGAATATCACCCTTTTGGATTACAGGAATAGTGCTCAAGCGGTCTCTTATGAGAAGAAAGTTATAACTCCCTGAGTGGAATGCACACATCACCAAGCAGTTTCTCAGAAAGTTTCTCTCCAGTTTTCATCTGACTATATTTCCTATTTCACCATAGGCCCGAATGTGATCCCAAATATCCATTCGCAGATCCATCCACGAAGGAATTTCCAAGCTGCGTAATGTAAAAAAGCTTCATCTATGTGAGATGAATAAACATAGCCAAAAGCAGATTTACAGAAAGATTCTTTCCACTTTTTATCTGAAGATATTTCCTTTTACACCATAATCCTGAATGTGCTCCCGATGGTCCCTTCATGGATCTGTAAATGACAGGTTCCAAGCTGCGTAATTCAAAGAATGCTTTGTCTATGTGAGATGATTACACATATCACAGAGGAATTTCCTGGAAAGCATTTTTCCAGTTTTGTCTGAGGCTAATTCCCTTTTCATCATCGGCATCAACATGCTCCCGAATATCACTTTGTACCTGTTTCTCCAAAAGGGTTTCCCCAACGCTGTATGAGAAGAGAGGCATAACACTGTGAGTGGAATGTACACTTCACAGAGCCGTTCCTTGGAAAGCTTCTCTCCAGTTTCAGTCTGAACATATTTCCTTTTTCACCGTAAGCCTCAAAGTGCTCCCGAATATCCCATCACATGCTAAACATACACATGGTAAGAAAACTGCTCAATGAAAAGAGAGGCTTAACTGAGTGAGAGAATTTAAAACTACACAGTGCAGTTTCACAGAAAGCTTCCCTCTGGATTTTCCCTAGGATATATCTTTCTCCGTATTCTAAGGATAATTCCCAAATGTCCTTCCTCAGATGCTGCAAAAACAGTGATTTCAACCTGCTCAATCCAAGGAATAATATAACTCTATGAGACGAATACATAAATCGCAAGGAAGTTGCTCAGAATGTTTCTCTGCATATTTCGTCAGAAGATATTTCCTCGCTCAACATAAACCTCCAGGCGTAGCTAAATATTCCTTGACAGATACTTCAAATACAGAGTTTCGAAACTGACCAATATAGAGTAAGCATTAACTCTGTGAATTGAATGCACATATCAGAGAGAAGATTCTTGGAATGATTCGTCCTCTATTTTATTTCAGCGTGTTTCACTATTCGTCATAGTCCTCAATGTGCTCTGAAATATCACATTTTTGGTTTCACAAGAACAGTGTTCAAACACTGCCTTGTGAGAAAAGTGATATAACTCCCTGAGTGGAATGCATACATCATAAAGTAGTTTCTCAGAAATCTTCTATCCAGTTTTTATCCGAAGATATCTGGTCTTTCACCGTAGGCCTGAATGTGCTCTCTAATGTCCGTTCACAGATCTGTGCATGAAGGTGTTTCCAAACAGCACAATAAAATAAACTTTCTAACTCTGCAAAATTAATAAATATATATAACACAAAGCAGTTTCACAGAAATATTCTTTCCATTTTTTTGTCTGAGGATATTTCCTTCTTCACCAGAGCTGTCCCTATACTCTCGAATGTCTCTTGGTAGCTTTTTCTCCGAAAGAGATTCCAGAATCCTCTAGGAGAAGAAAGGTATATTTCTGTGAGTGGAATGCACAAGTTACAAAGCAGCTCCTCAGAAAACTTTTTTCTATCCGAAGACGTTTGCTTTCACACTGTGCATCTCAAAGCACTCCTGAATATCCCTTCTCAGACTAAACAAAAACAGTGTTATGACACTGCTCAATGAAAAGAGAAGCTTAATTGTGTGAGCGGAATTCACGTGCTACAGAGCAGTTTCACAGAAAGCTTCCCTCTGGTTTCTATCTGAGGTTATTTATTTTTCAGGATATTCTAAAGAGCATTTCCAAGTGTCCTTTCTCAGATTCCACAGAAACAGTGATTTCAAACTGCTCACTACAAAAAATGATTTAACTCTATGAGATGAATACAAACATCACAAAAGAGTTGCACAGAAAGGTTCTCTCCAATTTACGATGGAAGACATTTCCTTGCTCGACACATACCTCCAGTTACCACTTACTATCCTTTCGCAGAACTCTCAAAGGATGACTTTGAAACTGGGAAATCTACAATGAGCTTTAATACTGTGAAAAAATGGACATGAAAGAGAGCGGTTTTTTCGAGTCCTTCTTTCTGTTTTCTATCAGACGACATTTGGTTTTTATCATAGTCTTCAACGTGCTCTGATTATCACTCTTTTGGTTTTACAGAAACAATGTTCAAAATGTGCCTTATGAGAAGAAAGCTAAAACTCCCTGATTGGAATGCTCACATCACCAAGCAGTTTTACAGAAAGCTTCTCTCCAATTTTTATGTGACTATATTTCCTGTTTCACCATAGACCCGAATGTGATTCCAAATATCCCTTCACGGATCCATCCATGAGGGAGTTTAGAAGCTGCGTAATGTAAAGAAAGCTTAATCTATGTGAGATGAATAAACATAGCAAAAAACAGATTCGTAGAAAGCTTCTTTCCAGTTTTTATGTGAAGATACTTCCTTTTTCACCATAGTCCAGAATGTGTTCCCGAAGGTCCTTTCATGGATTCGTCCATGACAGTTTCCCAGCTGCATAATGTAAGGAAAGCTTTATCTATGTGAGATAATTACATATATCACAGAGTAGTTTCCTAGAAAGCTTCTTTCCCATTTTTGTCTGAGGCTATTTCCCTTTTCACCATAACATCAACGTGCTCCCGAATATCACTTGGTACGTGTTTCTCCAAAAGGGTTTCCCCCAAGCTGTATGAGAAGAGAGGTATAACACTGTGACTGGAATGCACACGTCATAAAGTGGTTTCTCGAAAGCTTCTCTCTAGTTTCGGTCTGAACATATTTCGTTTTTCACTGTTAGCCTCAAAGTGCTCCCGAATATCTCACCACACGCTAAAAATACAGGGGCTGAAAACCTCTCAATGAAAAGAGGGGATAATCTGAGAGGAATTAAGACAACACAGAGCAGTTTCACAGAAAGCTTCCTTCTGGATTTTACCTGAGGATATATCTTTCTCCATATTCCAAGGATCATTCCCAAATGTCCCTCCTCAGATTCCACAAACACAGTGATTTCAAGCTGCTCAACCCAAAAAATGGTTTAACTCTGTGAGACGAATACACACATCGAAAAGCAGTTACTCAGAACGTTTCTCTGCAGCTTTCATCGGAAGACGTTTCCTCGCTCACCACAAGCCTCCGGGAGTCACTAAATATCCCTTCACAAATTCTTCAAAGACAGAGTTTTGAAACTGGGAAACATAGAGTAAGCATTAACTCTGTGAAGGGAATGCACATATCAGAGAGCAGATTATTGGAACGCTTCTTCCTCGATTTTATTTCAGTATATTTCACTATTCGCCATTGTCCTCAATACATTCCGAAATATCACTTTTTCGTTTCCACAGGAACAGTGTTCAAACACTGCTTTGTGAGAAAAGTGGTATAACTCCCTGAGTGGAATGCATACATCACAAAGCAGTTTCTCAGAAAGCTTGTATCCAGTTTTTATCTGAAGGTATCTCCTCTTTCACCATAGGCCTGAAGGTACTCCCGAATGTTTTTTACAAATCTGTGCATGATGGAGGTTCCAAACTGCGTAATATAAGTACACTTTTAACTATGCGAGACAAATAAATATATCTAACACAAAGCAGTTTCTGAGAAATCTTCTTTCCAGGTTTTGTCTGAGGAGATTTTTTTTCACCATAGTCTTTGCTATAGTCCTGAATATCTCTTGGTAGCTTTTTCTCCAAAAGGGATTCCGGAATCCTCTCCACTTCTGTGAGTGGAATGCACACGTCACAAAGCAGCTCCTCAGAAAGATTCTCTCCAGTCTCTATCTGAAGACGTTTCCTTTCTTACCGTAAGCCTCAAAGCCTTCCAGAATATCCCTTCGCAGACTAAACAAAAACAGTGTTGTAATACAGATCAATGAAAAGAGAAGCTTAACTATGTGAGTGGAATTCACGTGACACAGAGCAGTTTCACAGAAAGCTTCCTTCTGGTTTCTCTCTGAGGTTATTTCTTTTCCAGGTATTCTAAAGAGTGTTTCCAATTGTCCTTTCTCAGATTCCACAGAAACAGTGATTTCAAACTGCTATATCCAAGGAATGATTTAACTCTATGACATCAATAGAAACATCACAAAATAGTTACACAGAAAGCTTCTCTCCGATTTTCGATGGAAGACATTTCTCTGTCTCACAACGGCCTCCTTACACCACTTACTATCCCTTCGCAGAACCCACAAAGACCGACTTTCAAACTGGGAAATGTAGAGTAAGCTTTAATCCTGTGAAAAGAATGGACATGTCAGAGAGCAGTTTCTTCGAGTGCTTCTTTCTGTTTTTAATTGGGTGACATTTCACTTTTTGCCATAGTCTTCAGTGTGCTCCAAATATCACTCTTTTGGTTTTACAGGAACCGCCTTCAAACTGTGCCTTATGAGAAGAAAGTTATCACTCTCTGAGTGGAATGCACGCATCACCAATCCGTTTCTCAGAAAGATTCTGTGCATTTTTCATCTGACTATATTTTCTATTTCACCTTAGGCCCGAATGTGATCCTAAATATCCCTTTCTGATACATCCACAAGGAAGTTTCCAAGCTGCGTAATGTAAAGAAAGCATCATCTCTGTGAGATGAATAAACATAGCAAAAAGCAGATTCACAGAAAGCTTCTTTGCAGTTTTTATCTGAAGATATTTCCTTTTTCCCCATAGTCAAGAATGTGCTACCGAAGGTCCCTTCTTGTATCCATACATGACAGTCTTCAAGCTGCGTAATGCAAAGAAAGCTTTATCTATGTGAGATGATTACACATATCACAGAGTAGTTTCCTAGAAAGTTTCTTTCCAGGTTTTGTCTGAGGCTATTTCGTTTTTCACCATCGGCATCAACATGCTCCCAAATATCACTTGGTACCTGTTTCTCCAAAAGGGTTTCCCCGACGCTGTAAGAGAAGAGAAGTATAACACTGTAGCTGGAATGCACACATCACAAAGCAGTTCCTCGGAAAGCTTCTCCCCACTTTCGGTCTGAACGTAATTCCTTTTTCACCATTAGACTCAAAGTGATCCCGAATATCCCATCACATGCTAAATATACACAGAGCTAGAAAACTGCTCAATGAAAAGAGCGGCTATCTGAATGAGAGGAATTAAGATGACACAGAGCAGTTTCACAAAAAGCTTCCTTCTGGATTTTACCTGAGGATATTTCTTTCTCCATATTCTAAGGATCGTTCCCAAATATCCTTCTTCAGATTCCACAAAAACAGTGATTTCAAGACGCTCAATCCAATAAACAGTTTAACTCTAAGAGAACAATACACACATCCCAACGCAGTTGTTCAGAATATTTCTCTGCAGGTTTCATCGGAAGACGTTTCCTCACTCACCACAAGTCTCTGGGCGTCACTAAATATCCCCTGACAGATTCTTCAAAGACAGAGTTTCGAAACTTGGCAACATAGAGTTAGTGTTAACTCTCTGAAGTGAATGCACATATCAGAGAGCAGATTCTTGGAACACTTTTTCCTAGATTTTATTTCAGTGTATTTCACTCTTTGCCATAGTCCTCAATGCATGCCAAAATATCACTTTTTAGTTTTCACAGGAACAGTGTTCAAAAACTGCCTTGTGAGAAAAGAGGTATAACTCCCTGAGTGGAATGCATACATCACAAAACAGTTTCTCAGAAAACTTCTATCCAGTTTTTATATGAAGATATCTGCTCTTTCACCATAGGCCTGAATGTGCTCTCGAATGTCCCTTCACGGATCCATGCATGAAGGTGTTTCACAACTGCACAATATAAGAAACTTTCTAACTATGCAAGATTAATAAATATATCTAACCCAAAGAGTTTCACAGAAATCTTCTTTCCACTTTTTGTCTGAGGAGATTTCCTTCTTCACCCAAGCCTTCCCTATGCTCTTGTATGTCTCTTGGTAGCTTTTTCTCCGAAAGGTATTCCGGAATCCTCTAGGAGAAGAAAGGTATATTTTTGTGAGTGCAATGTACACATCACAAAGCAGCCCCTCAGAAAGCATCTCTCCAGTTTCTATCTGAAGACGTTTTCTTTCTCACCGTAAGCCTCAAAGCCCTCCTGAATATCCCTGCACAGACTAAACAAAAATAGAGTTATGATACAGCTCAATGAAAAGAGAAGCGTAACTGTGTGGACGGAATTTTCGTGACACACAGTAGTTTCACAGAAAGATTTTTTCTGGTTTATTTCGGAGGTTATTTCTTTTTCAGGATATTCTAAAGAGTGTTTCCAAATGCCTCTTCTCAGGTTCCACAGAAACAGTGCTTTCAAACTGCTCAATCCAAAGAATGATTTAACTCTATGAGATGAACACAAACATAACAAAAGAGTTGGGCCGAAATCTTCTCCCCAATTTTTGATGGAAGACAATTCTTTGCTTGATACAGGACTCCAGTTGCCACTTACTATCCCTTCACAGAAATCTCAAATACCGACATTCAAACTGAGAAATGTAGAGTAAGCTTTAACCCTGTGAAAAGAATGGACATGTCAGAGAGCAGTTTCTTCGAGTGCTTCTTTCTGTTTTTTATTAGACGACATTTCACTTTTGCCACAATCTTTAATGTGCTCCGAATATCACTCTTTTGGTTTTACAGGAACAGTGTTCAAACTGTGCCTTATGAGAAGAATGTTATAACTCCCTGAGTGGAATGCTCACATCACCAAGCAGTTTCTCCGAATGCTTCTCTCCAGTTTTTATCTGACTATATTTCCTATTTCACCATAGGCCCGGATGTGATCCCAAATATCCCTTCGTGGATCCGTCCACGAGTTAGTTTCCAAGCTGCATAATGTAAAGAAAGCTATATCTATGTGAGATGAATAAATACAGCAAAAAGCAGATTCACAGAAAGCTTCTGTTGAGTTTTTATCTGAAGGTATTTCCTTTTTCACCATTGTCCTGAATGAGCTCCCAAAGTTCCCTTTGTGGATCCGTCCACGACAGTTTCCAAGCTGCGTAATGTAAAGAAAGCTTAATTTATGTGAGATGATTACACATATCACAGTGTAGTTTCCTAGAAAGCTTCTTTCCATGTTTTGTCTGAGGCTATTTCCCTTTTCACCATCAGCATCAACAGGCTCCCGAATATCACTTGGTACCTGTTTCTCCAAAAGGTTTGCCCCATCGCTGTATGAGAAGAGAGGTACAACACTGTGAGTGGAATGCACATGTCACAAAGCAGTTACTCGTAAAGTTTCTCTTCAGTTTCAGTCTGAACATATTTCCTTTTTCACATAAGATTCAAAGTGCTCCCGAATATCCCATCACACGCTAAACATACACAGGAATAGAAAACTGCTCAATGAAAGGAGAAGCTTAACTGAGCGAGAGGAATTAAGAAGACATGGAGCAGTTTCACAGAAAGGTTCTCTCAGGCTTTTACCTGAGGATATTTCTTTCTCCATATTCTAAGGATGATTGCCAAATGTCCTTCTTCAGATTCCACAAAAATAGTGATTTCAAGCTGCTCAATCCAAAGAATGGTTTAAATCTATGAGACAAATACCCACATAAGAAAGCAGTTGCTCAGAACGTTTCTCTGCAGGTTTCATCAGAACACGTTTCCTTGCTCAACACAAGACTCTGGGCGTCACTAAATATCTTTTCACAGATTCTTCAAAGACAGAGTTGTAAAACTGTGTAACATAGAGTAAGCATTAACTCTGTGAAGTGAATGCACATATCACAGAGCAGATTCTTGGAACGCTTCTTCCTCGATTTTATTTCAGTACATTTCACTATTCACCATAGTCCTGCATGCGCTCCGAAATATCACTTTTTCGGTTTCTCAGGAACAGTGTTCAAACACTGCCTTGGGGAATGGAGTTATAACTCCCTGAGTGGAATGCATCCATCTCAAAATAGTTTCTCAGAAAGCTTCTATCCAGTTTTTATCTGAAGATATCTCCTCTTTCACCATAGGCCTGAATGAGCTCCCAAATGTCCCTTCATGGATCCGTGTATGAAGGAGTTTCCAAACTGCGTAATATAAGGAAAGTTTTAACTATGCGAGATGAATAAATATATCTCACACAAAGCATTTTCACAGAAATATTCCTTCCAGTTTTTGTTCGAGGATATTTCCTTTTTCTCCATAGCCATCCCTATGCTCCTCAATGCCTCTTGGTAGCTGTTTCTGCAAAAGGGTTTCCAGAATCCTCAATGAGAATAAAGGTATATTTCTGTGACTGGATGCACACGTCACAAAGCTCCTCAGGAAGCTTCTCTCCAGTTTCTACCTGAAGACTTTTCCTTTCTCACCATAAGCCTCAAAGCACTCCAGAATATCACTTCGAAGACTAAAAATAAACAGTGTTATGATACTGCTCAATGAACACAGAAGCTTACCTGTGTGAGCGGATTTCACGTGACACAGAGCAGTTTCACAGAAAGATTCCTTCTGGTTTCTCTCTGAGGTTACTTCTTTTTTAAGATTTTCTAAAAAGCGTTTCCAAATGTCCTTTCTCAAATTCCACAGAAACAGTGATTTCAAACTGCTCAATCCAAAGAATGATTTAACTCTATGAGATGAATACGAACATTACAAAAGAGTTGCACAGAAAGCTTCTCTCCAATTTTCGATGGAAGACATTTCCTTGCTCGACCCAGGCCTCTGGTTACCACTTACTATCCCTTCGCAGAACACTCAAAGACCGACTTTCAAACTGGGAAATGTAGAGTCAGCTTTAACCCTTTGAAAAGAATGGACCTGTCAGAGAGCAGTTTCTTCGAGTGCTTCTTTATGTATTTTTTTTGGACGACATTTCACTTTTTGCAATAATCTTCAATGTACTCCGAATATCTCTCTTTTGGCTTTACAGGAACAGTGCTCAAACTGTGCCTTATGAGAAGAAAGTTATCACTCCTCAGTGAAATGCACACGGCACCAATCAGTTTCTCAGAAAGCTTCTCTCACGTTCTTATCTGACTATATTTCCTATTCCACCATAGGCCCAAATGTGATAACAAATATCCCTTCGCGGATGCACCCACGAGGTAGTTTCCAAACTGTGTAATGTAAAGAAAGCTTCTGCTATAAGAGATGAATAAACATAGTATATAGCAGATTCACAGAAAGCTTCTTTCCAGTTTTTATTTGAAGATATTTCCTTTTTCTCCATAGTCCTGAAAGTGCTTCCGAAAGTCCCTTCCTGGATCCGTCCATGACAGTTTCCAATCTGCGTAATGTAAAGAAAGTTTTATCTATGTGAGCTCATTACAAATGTCACAGAGTAGCTTCTTAGAAAGCTTGTTTCCAGTTTTTGTCTGTGCCTATTTCCCTTTTCACCCTCGGAATCAACATGCTCCCGAATATCACTTGGTGCATGTTTCTACAAAAGTGTTTCCCAGACGCTGTATGAGAAGAGAGGTATAACACTGTGAGTGAAATGCACATGTCACAAAGCAGTTTCTCGGAAAGATTCTCTCCAGTATCAGTCTGAACATATGTCCTTTTTCACCATAAGAATCAACATGCTCCCGAATATCCCTTGACACCCTAAACATACATAGTGTTAGAAAACTGCTCAATGAAAAAAGAGGCTTAACTAAGTGAGAGGAATTAAGCTGACACAGAGCAGTTTCACAGGAAGCTTCCTTCTGGATTTTACGTGAGGATATCTCTTTCTAAATGTTCTAAAGATTGTTCCCAAATATCCTTCCTCATATTCCACAAAAACAGTGATTTCGAGCTGCTCATTCCAAACAATGGTTTAACACTATGAGATGAATACACACATCGCAAAGCAGTTGCTCAGAAAGTTTCTCTGCAGGTTTCATCGGAGACGTTTCCTTGCTCACCACAAGCCTCCAGGAGTCACTAAATATCCCTTCACAGATTCTTCAAAGACAGAGTTTCGAAACTGAGCAACGTAGAGTAAGCATAAACTCTGTGAAGTGAATGCACATATCAGAGAGGAGATTCTTAGAACGCTTTTTCCTCGATTTCATTTTGGTATATTTCATTATTCGCCATAGTCCTCAATGTGCTCTGAAATATCACTTTTTCGGTTTCACAGGAACAGTGTTCAAACGTTGCCTTGTGAGAAAAGAGGTATAACTCCCTGAGTGGAATGCATACATCACAAAGTAGATTCTCAGAAAGCTTCTATCCAGTTTTGATCTGAGGATATCTCCTCTTTCACCATAGGACTGAATGTGCTCTCGAATGTCCCTTCGTGGAACCGTCCTTGACGGAGTCTCCACACTGAGTAATATAAGAAATGTTTTAACTATGCGAGTTGAATAAATATACCTAACACAAAGCAGTTTCACAGAAACCTTCTTTCAAGTTTTTGTCTGAGGATATTTCCTTTTTCACCATAGCCGTCCCTATACTCCCGAATGTCCCTTGATAGCTTTTTCTCCAAAAGGGATTCCGGAACCCTCTAGGAGAAGAAAGGTATATTTCTCTGAGTGGAATGCACAAGTCACAAACAGCTCCACAGAAAGTTTCTCTCCAGTTTCTATCTGAAAAAGTTTCCTTTCTCACATTAAGCCTCAAAGTGCTCCTGAATATCCCTTCAGACACTAAACAAAAACCGTGTTCTGATACTGCTCAATGAAAAGAGAAGCTTAACTGTGTGAGCAGAATTCACTTGACATAGAGCAGATACACGGAATAATTCCTTCTGTTTTCTCTCTGAGTTTATTTCTTTTTCAGGATATTCTAAAGAGAGTTTCAAAATGTCCTTTCTGAGATTCCACAGAAACAGTCATTTCAAACTGCTCAATACAAAGAATGATTTAACTCTATGAGATGAATACAAACATCACAAAAGAGTTGTGCAAAAGCTTCTCTCCAATTTCCGATGGAAGAAATTTTCTTGCTCGACACAGGCCTCTGGTTGCCACTTACTATCCCTTTGCAGAACGCTCAAAGCCCAACTTTCAAAATGAGAGATGTAGAGTAAGCTTGAACCCTGTGAAAAGAATGGACATATCTAAGGGCAATTTCTTCGAGTGCTTCTTTCTGTTTTTTATTAGACGACATTTCACTTTTTGCCGTAGTCTTTAATGTGCTCCGAATATCACTCTTTTGGTTTTACAAGAACAGTGTTCAAACTGTGCCTTATGAGAAGAAAGTTATAACTCCCTGAGTGGAATGCACACGACACCAAGCAGTTTCTCAGAAAGCTTATCTCCAGTTTTTATCTGACTATATTTCCTATTTCACCACAGGCCCGATTGTGATACCAAGTATCCCTTCGTGGATTCATCCATGAGGAGTTTCCAGGCTTCGTCTATGGGAGAAGATTAAACATAGCATGAAGCAGATTCACAGAAAGCTTCTTTCGGTTTTTATCTGAAGATATTTCCTTTTTCACCATAGTCCTGGATGAGCTCCCGAAGGTCCCTTCGTGGGTCCGTTCATGATAGGTTCCAAGCTGCGTAATGTAAAGAAAGCTTCATTTAAATGAGATGATTACACATATCTCAGAGTAGTTCCCTAGAGAGCTTCTTTTCAGTTTTTGTTTCAGTTTTGAGGCTATTTCCCTTTTCACCATCGGCATCAACATGCTCCCGATTATCTCTTGGTACCTGTTTCTCCAAAAGGGTTTCCCTGACACTGTATGAGAAGAGAGGTATAACACTGTGAGTGGAATGCACACATCACAAAGCATTTCCTTGGAAAGCTTCTCTCCAGTTTCGATCTCAATATATTCCCTTTATCACCATTAGCCTCAAAGTGCTCCCCAATGTCCCATCACACGGTAAACATACACAGGGTTATAAAACTCCTCAATGAAAAGAGAGGCTTAACTGAGCAAGAGGAATTAAGATGACACAGAGCAGTTTCACAGAAAGCTTCCTTCTGGGTTTTACCTGAGGATATTTCTTTCTCCGTATTCTAAGGATCGTTCCCAAATGTCCTTCCTCAGATTCCACAGAAACAGTGATTTCAAGCTGCTCAATCCAAAGAATGGTTTAATTCCATGAGACAAATACACACATCATAAAGCAGTTGCTCAGAAAGATTCTCTGCAGGTTTCATCGGAAGATGTTTCCTCGCTCACCACAGGTCTCTGGGCATCACTGAATATCCCTTCACAGATACTTCATAAACAGAGTTTCAAAACTGGGAAACATAGAGTAGGCATTAACTCTGTGAAGTGAATGCACATATCAGAGAGCAGATTCTTGGAACGCTTCTTCCTCGATTTTATTTCAGTATATTTCACTATTTGCCATAGTCCTCAATGCACTACGAAATATCACTTTTTCGATTTCACAGGAACAGTGTTCAAAAGCTGCCTTGTTAGAAAAGAGTTATACCTCCCTGAGTGGAATGCCTACATCAC
This sequence comes from Piliocolobus tephrosceles, assembly GCF_002776525.5. NCBI lineage: Eukaryota > Metazoa > Chordata > Mammalia > Primates > Cercopithecidae > Piliocolobus > Piliocolobus tephrosceles. Next base: position 88,535,699 of record NC_045448.1, on the reverse strand, counting down.
AAAGTAGTTTCTCAGATAGCTTCTATCCAGTTTTTAATCTGAAGATATCTCCTCTTTCACCATCAGCCTGAAAGTGCTCCCAAATGTGCATTCGTGGATCCCTGTATGAGAGAGTTTCCAAACTGCGTAATGTAAGAAAAGTTTTAACTCTGCAGGAGGAATAAATATATGTAACACAAAGCTGTTTCACAGAAATCTTCTTTCCACTGTTTGTCTGACGATATTTTCTTTTTCACCACAGCCGTCCCTCTACTCCCGAATGTCTCTTGGTAGCTTTTTCTCCAAACGGATTCTGAAATCCTCTATGAGAACAAAGGTATATTTCTGTGAGTGAAATGCACACGTCACAAAGCTGCTCCTCAGAAATCTTCTCTCCACTTTCTATCTGAAGACGTTTCCTTACTCACCATAATGTTCAAAGCACTCCTTAATATCCCTTCGCAGACTAAACAAAAACAGTGTTATCATACTGCTCAATGAAAAGAGAAGCTTAACTGTGTGAGTGGAATTCAGGTGACACAGAGCAGTTTTACAGAAAGCTTCCTTCTGGTTTCTTTCTGAGATTATTTCTTTTTCAGGACATTCTAAAGTGCGTTTCCAAATGTCCTTTCTCAGATTGCACAGAAACAGTGATTTCAAACTGCTCAATGCAAAGAACGATATAACTCTATGAGATGAATACAAACATCACAAAAGAGTTGCGCAAAAGCTTCTCTCCAATTTTCGATGGAAGACATTTCCTTGCTCGACACAGGCCTCTGGTTGCCACTTACTTTGCAGAACCCTCAAAGACCGACTTTCAAACTGGGAAATGTAGAGTAAGGTTTAAACCTGTGAAAAGAATGGGTATGTCCGAGAGCAGTTTATTCGAGTGCTTCTTTCTGTTTTTTATTGGACGACATTTCACTTTTTGCCATAGTCTTCAATGTGCTCTGAATATCACTCATTTGGTTTAAAAGGAACAGTGTTCAAACTGTGCCTTATGAGAAGAGAGTTAAAACTCACTGTTTGTAATGCTCACATCACCATCCAGTTTCTCAGAAAGCTTCTCTCCAGTTTTCATCTGACTATATTTCCAATTTCACCATAGGCCCGAATGTGATCCCAAATATCCCTTCATGGATCCATCCACGAGGGAGTTTCCAAGCTGTGTAATGTAAAGAAAACTTCATCTATGTGAGATGAATAAACATACGAAAAAGCAGATTCACAGAAAGCTTCTTTACAGTTTTTATGTGAAGATATTTCCTTTTTCACCATAGTCCTGAATGTGCTCCCAAATATCCCTTCGTGAATCCCTCCATGACAGTTTCCAAGCTGTGTAACGTAAAGAAAGCTTTATCGATATGAGATGATAACACATATCACAGAGTAGTTTCATAGAAAGCTTCTTTCCAGTTTTTCTCTGAGGCTATTTCCCGTTTAACCATCAGCATCAATATGCTCCCGAATATCACTTGATACCTGTTTCTCCAAAAGTTTTTCCCCAACGCTGTATGAGAAGAGAGGTATAACACTGTGAGTGGAATGCACACGTCACAAAGCAGTTCCTCAGAAAGCTTCTCTCCAATTTCGGTCGGAACATATTTTCTTTTACACCGCAGGCCTCAAAGTGCTCCCGAATATCACATCACATGCTAAAAATACACAGGGTTAGTAAACTGCTCAATGAAAAGAGGCTTAACTGAGCGAGAGGAATTAAGACGACACAGAGCAGTTTCACAGAAAGCTTCTTTCTGGATTTTACCTGAGGATATTTCTTTCTCCATACTGTATGATTGTTCACTAATGTCCTTCCGCAAATTCCACAAAAACAGTGATTTCCAGCTGCTCAATCCAAAGAATGGTTCAACTCTATGAGATGAATACACACATTGCAAAACAGTTGCTTGGAAAATTACTCTGCAGGTTTCATCAGAAGACGTTTCCTTGCTCACAACAAACTTCCGGGCGTCGCTAAATATCCTGTCACAGATTCTTCAATGACAGATTTTCGAAACTGGGCAACATAGAGTAAACATTAACTCTTTGAAGTGAATGCACATATCAGAGAGCAGATTCCTGGAATGCTTCTTCCTCAATTTTATTTCCATATATTTCACTATTCGCCATAGTCCTCAATAAACTCCGAAATATCACTTTTTCGGTTTCACAGAAACAGTGTTCAAATGCTGCCTTGTGAGAAAAGAGGTATAACTCCCTTAGTGGAATGCATACATCACAAAGTAGTTTCTACGAAAGCTTCTATCCAGTTTTTATCTGAAGATATCTCCTGTTTCGCCATAGGCCTGAATATGCTCCCTAATGTCACTTATTGGATCTGTGCAAGACGGAGTTTCCAAACTGCATAATATAATAAAAGTTTTAATGATGCGAGATGAATAATTATATCTAACACAAAGCAGTTTCACAGAAATCTTCTTTCCAGTTTTTGTCTGAGGATATTTCCTTTTTCACCGTAGCCCTCTCTATACTCCCAAATGTCTCTTGGTAGCTCTTTCTCCAAAAGGGATTCCGGATTCCTCCATGAGACGAAAGGTATATTTGTGTGAATGGAATACACACGTCACAAAGCAGCTCGTCAGGAAGCTTCTCTCCATTTTCAATCTTAAGATGTGCCTTTCTCACCATAAGACTCAAAGTGCTCCTTTTGCAGACTAAACAAAAAGGGTGTTATGATACTGCTCAATGAAAAGAGAAGCTTAACTGTGTGAGCGGAATTCACATGACACAGAAGAGTTTCATAGAATGCTTCCTTCTGGTTTCTCTCTGAAGTTATTTCTTTATCAGGATATTTTAAAGAGCATTTCCAAATGTCCTTTCTCAGATTTCACAGAAACAGTGATTTCAAACTGCTCAATACAAAGAATGATTAAACTCTATGAGATGAATACAAACATCACAAAACAGTTGCGCAGGAAGCTTCTCTCCAATTTTCGATGGAAGACATTTCCTTGCTTGAATCAGGCCTCCGGTTGCCCCTTAGTATCCCTTCACAGAACCCTCAAAGACCGACATTCAAACTGGGAAATGTAGAGTAAGCTTTAACCCTGTGAAAACAATGGACATGTCAGAGAGCAGTTTCTTCGAGTGCTTCTTTCTGTTTTTTATTATACGACATTTCAATATTTTTCATAGTGTTCACTGTGCTCCGAATATCACTTTTTTGATTTTTCAGGAACAGTGTTCAAACTGTGCCTTATAAGAAGAAAGTTACAACCACCTGAGTGGAATGCACACGTCACCAAGCAGATTCTCAGAAATCTTCTATCCAGTTTTTTTCTGGCTTTATTTGCTATTTCACCATAGGCCCGAATGGGATCACAAATATCCCCTTGTGTATGCATCCACGAGGGAGTTTCTAAGCTGCATAATGTAAAGAAAGCTTCATCCATGTGAGATGAACAAACATAGCAAAAAGCAGATTCACAGAAAGCTTCTCTCTAGTTTTTATCTGAAGATATTTCCTTTTTCACCGTAGTGCTGAACGTGCTCCTGAAAGTCCCTTCGTGGATCCGTCCATGAGAGTTTCCAAGCCGTGTAACGTAGAGAAAGCTTTATCTATGTGAGATGATTACACGTATCACAGAGTAGTTTCCTAAAAAGCTTCTTTCCAGTTTTTGTCTGAGGCTATTTCCCTTTTCACCATCGGCATCAACATGCTCCCGAATATCACCTGATACCTGTTTTTCCAAAAGGGTTTCACCGATGCTGTATGAGAAGAAGAGAAGTATAACACTGTGAGTGGAATGCACACGACACAAAGTGTTTTGTCGGAAAGCTTCTCTCCAGTTTCAGTCTGAACATATTTCCTTTTACACCATAAGCCTCAAAGTGCTCCCGAGTATCCCATCACACGTGAAACTTACACAGGGTTAGAAAATGGCTGAATGAAAAGAGAGGCTTAAATGAGTGAGAGAAATTAAGACGACACAGAGGAGTTTCACAAAAAGCTTCCTACTAGATTTTTCCTGAGAATATTTCTGTCTCCATAATCTAAAGATCGTTTGCAAATGTCCTTCCTCAGATTCCACAAAAACAGTGATTTCAACCTGCTCAATCAAAAGCATGGTTTAACTCTATGAGACGAATACACACATAGCAAAGAAGTTGCTCAGAACGTTTCTCTGCAAGTTTCATAGGAAGACGTTTCCTTGCTCACCACAAGCCTCCGGGAGTCACTAAATATCCCTTCACAGATTCTTAAAAGACAGAGTTTCGAAACTGGGCAACATAGAGTAAGCATTACTTCTGTGAAATAAATGCACATATCAGAGAACAGATTCTTGGAACAATTCTTCCACGATTTTATTTCAGTAGATTTCACAATTGCCATAGTTCTCAATGCACTCCGAAATATTACTTTTACAGTTTCACAGGAACAGTGTTCAAACGATACCTTTTGAGAAAAGACTTATAACACCCTGAGTGGAATGCGTACATCACAAAGTAGTTTCTCAGAAAGTTTCTATCCAGTTTTATCTGCAGATATCTCCTCTTTCAACAGAGGCCCAAATGTGATCCCAAATATCCCTTCACGGATCCATTCACGAGGGAGTTTCCAAGCTGCGTAATGTAAAGAAAGCTTCATCTATGTGAGATGAATAAACATAGCAAAAAGCAGATTCACAGAAAGCTTCTTTCCAGTTTTTATCTGAAGATATTTCCTTTTTCACCATAGTCCTGAATGTGCTCTCGAAGGTCCCTTTCTGGATCAGTACATGACAGTTTCCAAGCTGCGTAATGTAAAGAAAGCCTTAACTATGCGAGATGAATAAATGTATCTAATGCAGAGCAGTTTCACAGATATCTTCTTTCCAGTTTTTCTCTGAGGATATTTCCTTTTTCCCCAGAGCCGCCCCCATACTCCCGAATGTCTCTTGGTAGCTTTTTCTCCAAAATGGATTCTGGAATCAATAAACAATTTCTCAGAAAGCTTCTTTCAAGTTTTTATCTGAGAATATATCTGTTTTCCCCATGGGCATCAATATGCTCCCAAATATCACTTGGCAGCATCAACGACAACAGTTTTAGTGTTCAACGGGATCTGAAATATCAGTTCTCAGATTCCACAAAAACAGGGCTAGCCAACGTTTCCATGAAATACAGGAGTATCTCAGTGAGTTGAATTCACACACCACAGAGCAGTTTCTCAGAAAGCTTCTTTCTTGGCTGAGCTGAGGTTATTTGCGGTCTCGGAGCACCACCGTGTGTCTTATTGCATTTTCTGCAAAAACACTGTTAGCAAGCTTCTGAATGAAAACAATCGTGTAACACTGTGAGCTGAATTCACCCACAACAAAGAAGTTTCTGAGAAGGCTTGTCTGCAGATTTGTCTGAAGATATTTCATTATTCACCATGGGATTCAATGATATCCAAGACATCACTTCTGAGCTTCCACAAAGTCAGTGCCAGCAGTCTCCTCCATGAAAGAGGGTGTAACAATTTGAAATGAACTCACGCATCACAAAGCAGTTACTCAGAAAGCTCTTTCCGGTTTTTCTGGGAGGATAGTTCCTTTTTCACCAAAGCCTTTATTGAGCTCCCAAATATCACTTTGCAGATTCTACGAAAACAGTTTTAGCACACTGCTACAGGAAGGGAAAGGTCTCTGTGTGATGAATTCCACATCAGAAGGCAATTTCTCAAAAATCTTCTTTATAGTGTTTACCTGAGGATATTTCCGTTTTCACCATGGGCCCCAATGCGCTCCCATATATCACTTTGCAGATTCCACGACAACAGTGTTAGCAAACTGCTTCGTGAAGTCAAAGTTGTAACTCAGTGAGATGAATTCACATGTCACAAAGAAGTTTCTCAGAAAGCTACTTTCTAGTTTTTCTATGAGGATATATCCTTTGTCACTGTCAGCTTCATTGCGCTAAGAAATATCCCAATGCAGATTTCAAGACAAGAGTCTTAGCAAACGGATCAATGAAAAGGAAAGTGTAACTCTGTGAGCTGCATCCGCATGTCACAATGTAGTTTCTCAGAATGCTTCTTTCCAGTTTTTATGTGAGGATATTTCCCTTTTCACCACAGCCCTCTTTGAGCTCCCAAATTTCACTTGGCAGAATCCATGACAACAGTGTTAGCAAACTCTTCCAAGAAGGGAAAAGTGAATCTCTGTTTTATGAATTCACACATCAGAAAGCAACTTCTGAGAAAGCTTCTTTCTAGTTATTATCTGAGGATATTTCCATTTTCACCATAGGCCTCAATGCGCTCCCAAATATCACTTTGCATATTCCACCTAAACACTGTTAGCCACCTGATACATGAAGACTAAGTTGTTACTCTTTGAGATGAATTCACATATCACAAAGAAGTTTGTCACAAAGTTTCTTTCAGGTTTTTAATGGAGGATATTTCCTGTAACAGCGTAGGCCTCAATGCGATCCAAAGTAGCCCTTCTCAGGTTCCTCAAAGACAGTGTTAATTGACTGCTGTATGAAAAATAAGTGTAACTCTGTGAGATGATTTCTCACATCACAAAGAAGTTTCTAAGAAAGCTTCTTTCTATTTTTTGTCTGAGGATACTTCCTTTGTCACCGTAAGCCTCATTGCACTCAGAAGTATCCAATTGCATAATTCAAGAAAACTGTGTCAGCAAACTGATCTCTGAAGAGAAAAGTGTAACTCTGTGAGTTGCATTCACACATCATAATGCAGTTTCTCAGAATGCTTCTTTCCAGTTTTTATCTGAGGATATTTCCTTTTTCACCATAGCCCTCAATGAGCTCCCAAATATCACTTTGCAGATTCCTCGAAAACACTGTTAGCAAATGGCTACAAGAAGGGAAAGGTGAATCTCTGTGAGATGAATTCACACATCACAAAAGCAATTTCTCAGAAAGCTTCTTTTTAGTTTTTATCTGAGGATATTTCCGTTTTCACCATGGGCCTCAATGCACTCCCAGATATCACTTTGCAGATTCCACGACAACAGTGTTAGCAAACTGCTTCGTTAAGACAAAGTTGTAACTCAGTGAGATGAATTCACATACACAAAGAAGTTTCAGAGAAAGCTACTTTCTATTTTTATTTGAGGATATTTCCTTTGTCTCCATCAGCTTCCTTGTGCTAAGAAATATCCCAATGCAATTTGCAAGAAAAGAGTCTTAGCACACGGATCAATGAAAACGAAAGTGTAATCTTGTGAGTTGCATCCACATGTCACAATACAGTTTCTCTGAACGCTTCTTTCCAATTTTTATGTGAGGTTATTTCCCTTTTCACAATAGCCCTCAATGAGCTCCCAAATATCACTTGGCAGAATCCACGACAACAGTGTTAGCAAACTGTTACAAGAAGGGAAAAGTGAATCTCTGTGTTATGAATTCACACATCAGAAAGCAACTTCTGAGAAAGCTTCTTTCTTTTTATTATCTGAGGATATTTCCGTTTTCACCATAGACCTCAATGTGCTGCCAAATATCACTTTGCAGATACACGAAAACACGGTTAGCAAACTGCTTCATGAAAACTAAGTTGTTACTCTGTGAGATGAATTCACATATCAGAAAGAAGATTGTCTCAAAGCTTCTTTCACGTTTTTAATGGAGGATATTTCCTGTAACAACATAGACCTCAATGCGATCCAAGGTAGCCTTTCTCAGGTTCCTCAAAGACAGTGTTAATCTACTGCTCCATGAAACGTAAGTGTAACTCTGTGAGATGAATTCACACATCAGAAAAAAGTTTCTAAGAATGCTACTTTCTAGTTTTTGTCTGAGGATATTTCCTTTGTCACCGTAAGCGTCATTGTGCTCAGAAGTATCCGATTGCAGATTTCAAGAAAACTGTGTTAGCAAACTGATCTCTGAAAAGTGTAACTCTGTGAGTTGCATTCACACATTATACTGCATTTTCCAGAACGCTTCTTTCCTGTTTTTATCTGAGGATATTTCCTTTTTCACCATAGCCCTCAATGAGCTCCCAAATATCACTTTGCAGATTCCATGAAAACAGTGTTAGCCAACTCCTTCATGAATACAATGTTGTAACTCGATGAGATGAATTCACATGTCACAAAGAAGTTTCTCAGAAAGCTACTTTCTGGTTTTTCTTTGAGGACATATCCTTTGTCACTGTCAGCTTCAGTGCGCTAAGGAATATCCCAATGCAGATTTCAAGACAATAGTCTTAGGAAACGAATGAATGAAAAGGAAAGTGTAACTCTGTGTGTTGCATCCACATGTCACAATGCAGTTTCTCAGAACACTTCTTTCCAGTTTTTATCCTAGAATACTTCTTTTTTCACCATAGCCCTCATAGAGCTCCCAAATATCACTTTGCAGAATTTTCAGCAACAGTGTTAGGAAACTGATGCAAGAAGAAATAAGTGAATCTCTGTGTTATGAACTCACACATCAGCAATCAACTTCTGGGAAAGCTTCTTTCTAGTTATTACTGAGGACATTTCCTTTTTCACCATAGGCCTCAATGCGCTCCCAAATATCACTTTGCAGATTCCAAAAAAACACTATTAGCAAACTGCATCATGAAGACTAAGTTGTTACTCCGTGAGATGAATTCACATATCACACAAAAGTTTGTCACAAACCTTCTTTAACGTTTTTAATAGAGGATATTTCCTGTAACAACGTAGGCCTCAATGCCATCCAAGTTAGCCCTTCTCAGGGTCATCAAAGACAGTGTTAATTGAATGCTCCATGAAACCTAAGTGTAACTCTGTGAGATGAATTCACACATCCCAAAGAAGTTTCTAAGAAAGCTTCTTTCTAGTTTTTGTCTGAGGATATTTCCTTTGTCACCGTAAGCCTCATTTCACTCAGAAGTATCCAACTGCAGATTTCAAGAAAACTGTGTTAGGAATCTGATCTCTGAAGAGAAAAGTGTAACTCTGTGAGTTGCGTTCACACATCATAATGCAGACTCTCAGAACGCTTCTTTCTAGATTTTTTTGAGCATTTTTTTTTTCACCATAGCCCTCAATGTGCTCCCAAATATCACTTTGCAGATTCCATGAAAACACTGTTAGCAAACTGCTACAAGAAGGCAAAAGTGAATCTCTTTGTTATGAATTCACACATCACAAAGGAATTTCTCAGAAATCTTCTTTCTAGTTTTTATCTGAGGATATTTCCGTTTTCACCATGGGCCTCAATGTACTCCCAAATATCACTTTGCAGATTTCACGACAACAGTGTTAGCAAACTGCTTCGTGAAGACAAAGTTGTAACTCGGTGAGATGAATTCACATGCACAAGGAAGGTTCACAGAAAGCTACTTCCTAGTTTCTATTTCAGGTTATATCCTTTGTCTCCGTCAGCTTCATTGCACTAAGGAATATCCCAATGTAGATTGCAAGAAATGAGTCTTAGCACACTGATCAATGAAAAGAAAAGTGTAACTCTGTGAGTTGTATTCACAGGTCAAAATGTAGTTTCTCAGAACACTTCCTTCCAGTTTTTATCTGAGGATATTTCTTTTTTCACCACAACCCTCACTGGGCTCCCAAATAGCACTTTGCAAATTCTACGAGAACAGCCTTAGCGAAAGGCTGCATGAGGAGAAAGCTGTAACTGTGTGAGATGAATTCACAGATCACATTGAAGTTTCTCAGAAAGATTCTTTCTCATTTTTAACGAAGGATGTTTCCTTTGGCCCTATAGTCTTCAAAGGGATCCAAAATATCTGTTCTCAGATTCCACAAAAATAGGGCTAGCAAATGGCTCCACAAAATACAGGAGTAACTCAGTGAGTTGAGTTCACACATCACAGAGTAGTTTCTCAGAAAGCTTCTTTCTTGTTTGAGCTGAGGTTATTTGTGGTCTCGGAGCTCCACCGTGTGTCTTATTGCATTTTCTGTGAAAACACTGTTAGCAAGCTTCTGAATGAAAACAATCATCTAACACTGTGAGCTGAATTTACCCACAATAAAGAAGTTTCTGAGAACAGCTTCTCTGTAGATTTGGCTGAAGATATTTTATTATTCACCATGGGATTCAATGATATCCAAGACATCAATTTTGAGCTTCCACAAAGTCAGTGCTAGAAGACTCCTAAATGAAAGGGTGGTGTAGCACTTTCAAATGAATTCACACATCACAAAGCAATTTCTCAGAGGATATTTCCTTTTTTTACCATAGCCCTCAATGAGCTCCGTCTGTGAGACAATTACACACATCGCAAAGCAGTTGCTCAGAAAGTTTCTCTGAAGGTTACATTGAAAGACGTTGCCTAGCTCACCACAACCCACTGGGCGTCTCTAAATATCCCTTCACAGATTCTTCAAAGACAGAGTTTCGAAACTGGGCAACATAGAGTAAGCATTAACTCTGTGAAGTGAATACACATATCAGAGAGCAGATTCTTGCAACCCTTCTTCCTTGATTTTATTTCAGTATATTTCACTATTCACCATAGTCCAGAATGTGCTCCAAAATACCACCTTTTCGGTTTCACAGGGACACTGTTCACATACTGCCTTGTGAGAAAAGAGGTATAACTACCTGAGTGGAATGCATACACCACAAAGTAGTTTCTCAGAAAGCTTCTATCCAGATTTTATCTGAAGGTATCTCCTCTTTCACCATAGGCCTGAATGTGCTCCCAAATGTCTCTTCACGGATCCGTGCATGTCGGCGTTTCCAAACTGTGAAATATAAGAAAAGTTTTAACTATACGAGATGAATAAATGTATCTAACACAAAGCAGTTTCACAGAAATCTTCTTTCCGTTTTTTGTCTGAGGATATTTCGTTTTTCACCATAGCCCTCCCTATACTCCCAAATGTCTCTTTTTAGCTTTTTCTCCAAAAGGGGTTCCAGAATCATCTAGGAGAAGAAAGGTAGATTTCTGTGTGTTGAATGCCCATGTCACAAAGCACCTCCTTAGAAAGCTTCTCTTCATTTTCTATCTGAAGAGGTTTCCTTTCTCACCCTAAGTCTCAAAACGCTCCAGAATATCCCTTCACAGACTAAACAAAAACAGTGCTATGATACAGCTCAATGAAAAGAGAATCTTAACTGTGTAAGCGGAATTTATGTGACACAGAGCAGTTTCCCAGAAAGCTTCCTTCTGGTTTCTCTCTGAGGTTATTTCTTTTTCAGGATATTCCAAAGAACATTTCCAAATGTCCTTTATCAGATTCCACAGAAACAGTGATTCCAAACTGCTCAATCCAAAGAAAGATTTAACACTATGAGATGAATACAAATCTCACAAAACTGTTGCGCAGAATGCTTCTCTCCAATTTACGATGGAAGACATTTTCTCGCTCGACACAGGCCTCCGGTTGCCCCTTACCATCCCTTCGCAGAACCCTCAAAGACCGACTTTTAAACTGGGAAATGTAGAGTAAATTTTAATTCTGTGAAAAGAATGGACATGTCAGAGAGCAGTTTCTTCGAGTGCTTCTTTCTGTTTTTTATTGGACGACATTTCACTTTTTGCCATAGTCTTCAGTGTGCTCTGAATATCACTCTTTCGGTTTCACAGGAACAGTGTTCAAACTGTGCTTTATGAGAAGAAAGTTATAACTCCCTGAATGGAATGCACGCATCACCACGCAGTTTCTCAGGAAGCTTCTCTCCAGTTTTTATCTGACTATATTTTCTATTTCACTATAGGCCTGAATGTCATCCCAAATATCCCCTCGTGGATCCATCCACTAGGGAGTTTCCAAGCTGTGTAATGTAAAGAAAGCTCCACCTATGTGAGATGAGTAAACATAGGAAAAAGCAGATTCACAGAAAGATTCTTTCCAGTTTTTATCTGAACATATTTCCTCTTTCACCGTAGTCCTGAATGTGCTCCCGAAGATCCCTTCTTGAATCCGTCCATGACAGTTTTCAAGCTGTGTAATGCAAGGAAACCTTTATCTATGTGAGATGATTACACACATCACAGAGTAGTTTCCTAGAAAGCTTCTTTCCATGTTTTGTCTGAGGCTATTTCCCTTATCATCATCGGCATCAACTTGCTCCTGAATATCACTTGGTACCTGTTTCTCCAAAAAAGTTTCCCTGACACTGTATGAGAAGAAAGGTATAACACTGTGAGTGGAATGCACACGTCACAAAGCAGTTCCTCAGAAAGCTTCTCTCCAGTTTCGGTCTGAACATATTTCCTTTTTCACCATAAGCCTCAAAGTGCTCCCGAATATCCCATCACATGGTAAACATACACAGGGTTAGAAATCTGCTCAATGAAAAGAGAGGGTTAACTGAGCGAGAGGAACTAAGATGACACAGAGCAGTTTCACAGAAAGCTTCCTACTGGATTTTTTTCTGAGGATATTTCCTTCTCCATAATCTAAGGATCGTTCCCAAATGTCCTTTCTCAGCTTCCACAAAAACAGTGATTTCAAGCTGCTCAATCCAAAGAATGGTTTAACTTCATGAGACGAATACACACATCACAAAGCAATTGCTCTGCACATTTCATCAGAAGAGGTTACTTTGCTCATCAGAAGCCTTCATGTGTCAGTAAATATCTGTTCACAGATTCTTCAAAGACAGAGTTTCGAAACTGGGCAACATAGAGTAAGCATTAACTCTGAGAAGTGAATGAACAACATAGAGAGCAGATTCTTGGAACACTTCTTCCTCAATTTTATTTCAGTATATTTCACTATTTGCCATATATTTCACTATTTGTCCTCAATACGCACCAGAATATCACTTTTTTGGTTTCACAGTAATAGTGTTCCAATGCTGCCTTGTGAGAAAAGAGGTATAACTCCCTGAGTGGAAAGCATACATCACAAAGTAGTTTCTCAGAAAGCTTCTATGCAGTTTTTATCTGAAGATATCTCCTCTTTTACCATAGGCCTGAATGTGCTCCTGAAAGTCCCTTTGCAATTCCGTGTATGACGGAGTTTCCAAACTGCATAATATAAGAAAAGTTTTAACTATGCGACATGAATAAATGTATCTAACACACAGCAGTTTCGCAGAAATCTTTGTTCCCGTTTTTGTCCAAGGATATTTCCTTTTTCACCATTGCCATCCCTATATTCCGGAATGTCTCTTGGTAGCTTTCTCTCCAAAAGGGATTCCGGAATCTTCTGTAGGAAGAAGAGTATATTTCTGTGAGTGGAATGACCACATCACAAAGCAGCTACTCAGAAAGCTTCTCTCCCGTTACATTCTGAAGACGTTTCCTTTCTCACCATGAGTCTCAAAGCACTCCTGAATATCCCTTCTCAGACTAAACAAAAACAGTGTTATGATACTGCACAATGAAAAGAGAAGCTTAACTGTGTGAGTGGAATTCACGTGACAGAGAGCAGTTTCACAGAAAGCTTCCTTCTGGTTTGTCTCTGAGGTTATTTCTTTTTCAGGATATTCTAAAGAGCGATTCCAAATGTCCTTTCTCAGATTCCACAGAAACAGTGATTTCAAACTGCTCAATGCAAAGAATGATTTAACACTATGAGGTGAATACAAACATCACAAAAGAGTTGCGCAGAAAGCGTCTCTCCGATTTTCGATGGAAGATATTTCCTTGCCTCACACAGGCCTCTGGTTGCCACTCACTATGCCTTCACAGAACCCTCAAAGACCGACTTTCAAACTGGTAAATGTAGAGTAAGCTTTAACCCTCTGAAAAGAATGGATATGTCACAGAGCAGTTTCTGCAAGTGCTTCTTTCTATTTTTTATTGGAAGTCATTTCACTTTTTGCCATAGTCTTCAATGTGCTCTGAATATCACTGTTTTGGTTTTTCAGGAACAGTGTTCAAACTGTGCCTTGTGAGATAAAAGTTATAACCCCCTGAGTGGAATGCTCACATCACCAAGCAGTTTCTCAGAAAGTTTCTCTCCAGTTTTTATCTGAGTATATTTCCTACTTCACCCAAAAGTGATCCCAAATATCCTTCGCGGATCCATCCACGAGGGAGTTTCCAAGCTGCATAATGTAAAGAAAGCTTCGTCTATGTGAGATGAGTAAACATAGCATAAAGCAGATTCACAGAAAGTTTCTTTCCATTTTTTATCTGAACACATTTCCATTTTCATCATAGTCCTGAATTTGCTCCCATAGGTTTCTTCGTGGATCCGTCCATGACAGTTTTCAAGCTACGTAATGTAAAGAAAGCTTTCTCTATGTGAGATGATTACACATATCACAGAGGAGATTCCTAGAAAGCTTCATTCCAGTTTTTGTCTGAGGCTATTTCCCTTTTCACCATTGGCATCAACATGCTCCCGAATATCACTTGGTACCTATTTCTCCAAAAGGGTTTCCCCCATGCTGTATGAGAAGAGAGGTATAACACTGTGAGTGGAATGCACATATTGCAAAGCAGTTCCTCGGAAAGCTTCTCTCCAGTTTTGGTCTGAACATATTTCCTTTCACACCACTAGCCTCAAGGTGCTCTCGAATATCCCATCACACACTAAACATACACAGGGTTAGAAAACTGCCCAAGGAAAAGAGAGGCTTAACTGAGTGAGAAAAATTAAGATGACACAGAACAGTCACTCAGAAAGCTTCCTCTGGAATTTACCAGAGGATATTTCTTTCTCCATATTCTATGGATCGTTCCCAAATGTCCTTCCTCAGATTCCACAAAAATAGCGATTTCAAGCTGTTCAATCCAAAGAATGGTTTAACTGTATGAGACGAAAACACACATCAGAAAGCAGTTGCTCAGAAAGTTTCACTGCAGGTTTCATTGGAAGGCGTTTCCTTGCTCACCACAAGCGTCGGGCGCCACTAAATATCCCTTCACAGATACTTCAAAGACAGAGTTTCGAAACTGGGCAACATAGAGTCAACATTATCTCTGTGAAGTGAATGCACATATCAGAGAGCAGATTTTAGGAACGCGTCCTGCTCGATATTATTTCAGTATATTTCACTATTCACCATAGTCCTCAATGCGATCTGAAATATCACTTTTTCAGTTTCACAGGAACAGTGTTCCAATGCTGCCTTGTGAGTAAAAAAGTATAACTCCCTGAGTGGAATGCCAAAATCAGAAAGTAGTTTCTCAGAAAGCTTCTATCCAGTTTTTATCTGAAGACATGTCCTCTTTCAACATAGGCCTGAGTGTGCTCCTGAATGTCCCTTCGTGGATCCCTGCATGACGGAGTTTGCAAACTGCATAGTATAAAAAAAGTTTAACTATGCGAGATGAATAAATATATCTAACACAAAGCAGTTTCCCAGAAATATTCTTTCCAGTTTTTGTCCAAGGATATTTCCTTTTCCACCATAGCCATCCCTATACTCCTGAATGTCTCTTGGTAGCTTTTCCTCGAAAAGGGATTGTGGAATCCTCTATGAGAAGAAAGGTACATTTCTATGAGTTTAATGCACAAGTCACAAAGCAGCTCCTCAGAAAGCTTCTCTCCAGTTTCTTTCTGAAGACGTTTCCTTTCTCACCGTAAGCCTCAAAACGCTTCAGAGTATCCCTGCTCAGACTAAACAAAAACAGTGTTATGATACTGGTGAATGAAAAGAGAACCTTAACTGTGGGAGCAGAATTCACGTGACACAGAGCAGTTTCACAGAAAGCTTCCCTCTGGTTTCTCTCTGAGGTTATTTCTTTTTCAGGATATTCTAAAGAGCGTTTCCAAATGTCCTTTCTGAGATTCCACAGAAAGGGTGATTTCAAACTGCTCAATCCCAAGAATGATTTAACTCCATGAGATGAATACAATCACAAAAGCGTTGTTCAGAATGCTTCTCTCCAATTTTCGATGGAAGACATTTCCTTGCCTCACACAGGCCACCGTTGACATTCACTATCCCTTCACAGAACCCTGAAAGACCGTCTTTCAAACTCGGAAATGTAGAGTAAGCTTTAACCCTGTGAAAAGAATGGACATGTCAAAGAGCAGTTCTTCGAGTGATTCTTTCTGTTTTTCATTGGACGACATTTCACTTTTTGCCATATTCTTCAATGTGTTCCGAATATCACTCTTTTTGTTTTATCGGAACTGTGTTCAAACTGTGCCTTATGAGAAGAAGGTTATAACTCAATGAGTGGAATGCATATGTCACGAAGCAGTTTCTCAGAAAGCTTCTCTCCAGTTCTTATCTGATTGTATTTCCAATTTCAACATAGGCACGAATGTGATCCCAAATATACCTTTGTGGATCCATCCACGAGCGAGTTTCCAAGCTGCGTAATGTAAAGAAAGCTTCATCTATGTGAGATGAATAAACATAGCAAAAAGCAGATTCACAGGAATCTTCTTTCCAGTTTTTATCTGAACACATTTCCTTTTTCACATTAGTCCTGAATGTGCTCCCAAAAGTCCCTTCGTGGATCCGTCCATGACAGATTCCAAGCTGTGTTGTAAAGAAAGCTTTATCTATGTGAGATGATTACACATATCAAAGAGTAGTTTCCTAGAAAGGTTCCTTCTAATTTTTGTCTGAGGCTATTTCCCTATTCACCATCGGCATCAAGATGCTCCCAAATATCACTTGGCACCTGTTTCTCCAAAAGCGTTTCCCCAACGCTGTATGAGAAGAATTGTATAACACTGTGAGTGGATTGCACACGTCACAAAGCAGTTCCTCGGAAAGCTTCTCTCCACTTTCAGTCTGAACATATTTCCTTTTTCACCATAATCCTCAAATTGCTGCCGAATATCCCATCACACTCTAAACATACACAGGGTTATAGAACTGCTCAATGAAAAGAGAGGCTTAACTGAGCGAGAGGAAAAAAGACGACACAGAGCAGTTTCACGGAAAGCTTCCTACTGGATTTTTCCTGAGGATATTACTTTCTCCATGTTCTAAGGATCATTCCCAAATGTCCTTCCTCAGATTCCACAAAAGCAGTGATTTCAAGCAGCTCAATCCAAAGAATGGTTCAATTTCATGAGACGAATACACACATCACAAAGCAGTTGCTCAGAACACTTCTCTGCACGTTTTATCGGAAGAGATTACCTTGCTCACCACAAGCCTTCATGCGTCAGTAAATATCCATTCACAGATTCTTCAAAGACAGAGTTTCGAAACTGGACAACATAGAGTAAGCATTAAATCTGTGAAGTGAATGCACATATCAGAGAGCAGATTCTTGGAACGCTTCTTCCTAGATTTTATTTCAGTATATTTCACTATTCGCCATAGCCCTCATTGCAAACCAAAGTATCACATGTTCAGTTTCCAAGGAACAGTCCTCAAACGCTGCCGTGTGAGAAAAGAGGTAAAACTCCCTGAGTGAAATGCATACGTCACAAAGTAGTTTCTCAGAAAGCATCTATCCAGTTTTTATCTGAAGATATCTCCTTTTTTACTGTAGGACTGAACGTGCTCCCGAATGTCCCTTCGTGGATCCATGCCTGACGGAGTTTCCAAACTGCATAATATAAGAAAAATTTTAACAATGCGAGATGAATAAATGTATCTAACACAAAGCAGTTTCACAGAAATCTTCTTTCCAGTTTTTGTCTGAGGATATTTTCTTTTTCACCATGTCTGCCCCCATACTCCGGAATTTCTCTTGGTAGCTTTCTCTCCAAAATGGATTCCGGAATTCTCTGTGAGAAGAAGGGTATGTTTCTGTGAGTGGAATGGCTGCGTCACAAAGCAGCTCCTGAGAAATCTTCTCTCCAGTTTCTATCTGAAGACGTTTCCTTTCTCACCGTGAGTATCAAAGCGCTCCTGAATATCCCTTCTCAGACTAAACAAAAACAGTGTTATTATACTGCTCAATGAAAAGAGAAGTTTAACTGTCTGAATGGAATTCACATGACACAGAGCAGTTTCACAGAAAGCTTCCTTCTGTTTTTTCTTGAGGTTATTTCTTTTTCAGGATATTCTAAAGAGCGTTTCCAAATGTCCTTTCTCAGATTCCACAGAAACAGTGATTTAAAACTGTTCAATTCAAAGAATGATTTAACTCTATGAGATGACTACAAGCATCACAAATGAGTTGCACATATAGCTTCTATCCACTTTTTGATGGAAGACATTTCCTTGCTCAACACAGGCCTCCAGTTGACACTTACTATCCCTTCGCAGAACCCTCAAAGACTGACTTTCAAACTGGGAAATATAGAGTAAGCTTTAACCCTGTGAAAAGAATGGACATGTCAGAGAGCAGTTTCTTCGATTGCTTCTTTCTGTTTTTTATTGGACGACTTTTCACTTTTTGCCATAGTCTTCAATGTGCTCCGAATGTCACTCTTTTGGTTTTACATGAACAGTGATGAAACTGTGCCTCATGAGAAGAAAGTTATAACTCCCTGAGTGGAATACTCACATCACCAAATAGTTTCTCAGAAAGCTTCTCTAGTTTATATCTGACGATATTTATCTTTCACCATAGGTGCGAATGTGATCCCAAATATCCCTTCGTGGATCCATGCACGAGGGAGTTTCCAAGCTGCATAATGTAAAGAAAGCTTCATCTATGTGAGATGAATAAACATACAAAAAGCTGATTCACAGAAAGCTTCTTTCCAGTTTTTATCTGAAGATATTTCCTTTTTCACCGTAGTCCTGAATGTGCTCCTGAAGGTCCCTTCGTAGGTCCGTCCACAATAGTTTACAAGCTTCGTAATGTAAAGAAAGCTTTATCTATGTGAGATGATTACACATATCACAGAGTAGTTTCCTAGAAACTGTCTTTCCAGTTTTTGTCTGAGGCTATTTCCCTTTTCACCATCAGCATGAACATGCTCCCAAATATCACTTGGTACCTGTTTCTCCAAAAGGGTTTCCCCTGACGATGTATGAGAAGAGAGGTATAACACTGTGAGTGGAATGCACACGTCACAAAGCAGGTCCTCGGAAAGCTTCTCTCCAGTTTCAGTCTGAACATATTTCCTTTTTCACTGTAAGCCTGAAAGTGCTCCCTAATATCCCATCACACGCTAAACATACACAAGGTTAGAAAACTGCTTAATGAAAACAGAGGCTTCTCTGAGCGGGAGGAATTAAGATGACACAGAGCTGTTACACAGAATGCTTCTTTGTCGATTTTACCTGATGATATTTCTTTCTCCATATGCTAAGGATCATTCCCAAATGTCCTTGCTCAGATTCCACAAAAACAGTGATTTCAAGCTGCTCAATCCAAAGAATGGTTTAACTCTATGAGCCGAATACAAAGTTCACAAAGCAATTACTCAAAATATTTCTCTGCAGGTTTCATCGGAAGACATTTCCTTACTCACCACAAGCCTCCGGGCGTCACTAAATATCCCTTCACAGATACTTCAATGACAGAATTTCGAAAGTGGGCATCAGAGAGTAAGCGTTAACTTAGCATACTCATTAACATAGAGTAAGCATAACTCTGTGAAGTGAATGCACATATCAGAGAGCAGATTCTTGGAACGATTATTCCTCGATTTTATTTCAGTATATTTCACTATTCGCCATAACCTCAAGTTGCTCCGAAATAACAGTATTTTGGTTTCACCGAAACAGTGTTCGAACGCTGCCTTGTGAGAAAAGAGGTATAACTCACGGAGTGGAATGCATACAACACAAAGTAGTTTCTAAGGAAGCTCCTATCCAGTTTTGATCTGAAGATATCTCCTCTTTTACAGTAGGCCTGTATGTGCCCTCAAAAGTCCCTTTGTGGATCCGTTCATGATGGAGTTTCCAAACTGTGTAATATAAGAAAAGTTTTAGCTATGCCAGATGATTACATATATCTAACACAAAGCAGTTTCACAGAACTCTTCTTTCCAGTTTTTGTCTGAGAATATTTCCTTTTTCTCTATAGCAATCCCTATACTCCTGAATGTCTCTTGGTAGCTTTTTCTCCAAATGGGAATCCGGAATCTGCTAGGGGAAGAGAGTTATATTTCTGTGAGTGGAATTCACACGTCAGAAAGTAGCTCCTCAGAAAGTTTCTCTCCAGTTTCTATGTGAAGACGTTTTCTTTCTCACCATAAGCCTCAAAGATCTCTTGAATATCCCTTTAGCAGACTAAACAAAAACAGAGTTATCATACTGCTCAATGAAAAGAGAAGCTTAACTGTGTGAGCGGAATTCACGTGACACAGAGCAGTTTCACAGAAAGGTTCCTTGTTGTTTCCCTCTGAGGTTATTTCCTTTTCAGGATATTCTAAAGAGCGTTTCCAAATGTCCTTTCCCAGATTCCACAGAAACAGTGATTTCAAACTGCTCAATCCAAAGAATGATTTAACTCTTTAAGATGAATACAAACGTCACAAAAGAGTTGCGCAGAAAGCTTCTCTCCAATTTTCGATGGAAGACATTTGCTTGCTCGACACAGGCCTCTGGTTGCCACTTACTATCCCTTCGCAGAACCCTCAGAGACCGACTTTCAAACTGGGAAATGTACAGTAAGCTTTAACCCTGTGAAAAGAATGGACATGTCAGAGAGCAGTTTCTTCAAGTGCTTCTTTATGTTTTTTATTGGACGACATTTCACTTTTTGTCATAGTCTTCAATGTGCTCCCAACACCACTCTTCTGGTTTTACAGGAACCGTGTTGAAACTGCCTTATGAGAAAAAAGTTATAACCCCCTGAGTGAAATGCACACATCACCAAGCAGCTTTTCAGAAAGTGTCTCTCCAGTTTTTATCTGAGTATATTTCTTATTTCACCATAGGAAAGAATGCGATCCCAAATATCCTTTCGCGGACCCATCCACGAAGAAGTTTCCAAGCTGCGTAATGTAAAGAAAGCTTCATCTATATGAGATGAATAAACATAGCAAAAAGTAGATTCACAGATAGCTTCTTTTCAGTTTTTATCTGAAGATAATTCCTTTTTCACCATAGTCCTGAATGTGGCCCGAATGTCGCTTCGAGGATCTGTCCATGACAGTTTCTAAGCTGCCTAATGTAAAGAAAGCTTTATGTATGTGAGATTATTACACATATCACAGAGTAGTTTCCTGAAAAGCTTCTTTCCCATTTTTATCTGAGGCTATTTCTCCTTTCATCATTGGCATCAACATGCTCCCGAATATCACCTGGTACCTGATTCTCCAAAAGGGTTTCCCCGACACTGTATGAGAAGAGAGGTATAAAACTGTGAGTGGAATGCACATGTCACAAAGCAGTTCCTCGGAAAGTCTCTCTCCAGTTTCGGTCTGAACATATTTTCTTTTTCTCTGTAAGCCTCATAGTGCTCCCTAATATCCCATCACACCCTAAACACACACAGGGTTAGAAACCTGCTGAATGAAAAAAGAGGCTTAACTGAGTGAGAGGAATTAAGATGAGATGACACAGAGCAGTTACACAGAAAGCTTCCTTCTGGATTTTACCTGAGGATATTTCTTTCTCCATATTCTATAAATTGTTGCCAAATGTCCCTGCTCAGATTCCTCAAAAACAGTGATTTCAGGCAGCTCAATCCATAGAAAGACTTAACTCTATGAGACGAATGCACACATCACAAAGCAGTTGCTCAGAAAGTTTCTCTGCTGGTATCATCAGAAGACGTTTCCTTGCTCACCACAAGCCTCTGGGCGTCACTAAATATCCCTTCACAGATTCTTCAAAGACAGAGTTTCAAAACTGGGCATCATAGAGTAAGGGTTAACTTAGCATACCCATTAACATAGAGTAAGCATTACTCTGTGAACTAAATGCACATATCAGAGAGCAGATTCTTGGAATGCTTCTTCCTCGATTTTATTTCAGTATATTTCATTATTCACCATAGTCATCAATGCGCTCCAAAATATCACTGTTTTGGTTTCACAGGAACAGTGGTCAAATGCTGCCTTGTGAGAAAAGAGGTATAACTCCCTGAGTGGAATGCATACATCAAAAAGTAGTTTTTCAGAAAGCTTCCATCCAGTTTTTATCTGAAGACATCTCCTCCTTCAACGTAGTCCTGAATGTGCTCCCGAATGTCCCTTCGCAGATCCGTGTATGACGTAGTTTCCAAATTGTGTAATATAAGAAAAGTTTTAACTATGTGAGATGAATGAATATATCTAACACTATACAGTTTCACAGAAATATTCTTTCCAGTTTTTGTCTGAGGATATTTGGTTTTCCACCATAGCCGTCCCTACACTCCCGAATGTCCCTTGGTAGCTTTCTCTCCAAAAGATATTCCAGAATCCTCTCGGACAAAAAAAAAAAGGATATATCTGTGAGTGGAATGCACACATCATAAAGCAGCTCCTCAGAAAGCTTCTCTCCAGTTTCTATCTGAAGATGTTTCCTTTCTCACCATGAGTCTCAAAGCACTCTTGAATATCCCTTCTCAGATTAAACAAAAACAGTGTTATGATACTGCCCAATGAAAGAGAATCTTAACTGTTTGAGCAGAACTCATGTGACACAGAGCAGATTCACAGAAAGTCTCCTTCTGGGTTCTGTCTGAGGTTATTTCTATATCAGGATATTCTAAATAGCGTTTCCAAATGTCCTTTCTAAGATACCACAGAAACAGTGATTTCAAACTGCTGCATCCAAATAATCATTTAACTCTATGAGATGAACACAAACTTCACAAAAGAGTTGCGCAGAAAGCTTCTCTCCAATTTTTGATGGAAGATATTTCCTTGCTTGTCACAGGCTTCCGGTTGCCACTTACCATCCCTTCGCAGAACCCTCAAAGACCGACTTTCAAACTGGTAAATGTAGATTAAGGTTTAACCCTGTGAAAAGAATGGACGTGTCAGAGAGCAGTTTCTTCGAGAGTACCTGTCTGTTTTTTATTGGACGACATTTCACTTTTTGCCACCGTCTTCAATGTGCTCCAAATATCACTCTTTTTGTTTACAGGAACAATGTTCACACTGTGCCTTACGAGAAGAATGTTATAACTCCCTGAGTGGAATGCTCACATCACCAAGCAGTTTCTCAGAATGCTTCTCTCCAGTTTTTATCTGACTACAATTCCTATTTCACCATTGGCCCGAATGTGTTCCCAAATATCTCTTCCTGGAGCCATCCACGAGGCATTTTCCAAGCTGGGTAATTTAGCAGGTTCATCTATGTGAGATGAATAAACATAGGAAAAAGCAAATTCACAGAAAGCTTTTTTCCAGTTTTTACGTGAAGACAGTTCCTTTTTCACCATAGTCCTCAATGAGCTCCTGAAGGTCCTTTCATGGATCCGTCCATGACAGTTTCCAAGCTGTGTAATATAAAGAAAGGTTTATCTATGAGAGCTGGTTACAGATATCACAGAGAAGTTTCCTAGAAAGCTTCTTTCCAGTTTTTGTCTGAGGCTATTTCCCTTTTCACCATAGGCATCAACATGCTCCCAAATATCACTTGGTACCTATTTCTCCAAAAGGGTTTCCCCGACGCTATATAAGAAGAGAGGTCTAACACTTTGAGTGGAATGCACACGTCACAGACCAGTTCCTAGGAAAGCTTCTCTCCAGTTTCCGACTGAACATATTTCCTTTTTCACCGTAGGCCTCAACGTGCTCCTGAATATCCCATCACACGCAAATCACACACAGGGTTAGAAAACAGCTCAATGAAAAGAGAGGCTTAATTGAGGGAGAGGAAATAAGATGACACAGAGCAGTTACACTGAAAGCTTACTTCTGGACTTTACCTGAGGATATTCCTTTCTCCATATTCTTTTTTTAAATTTTTTTAAATTATACTTTAAGTTCTAGGGTACATGTGCATAACATGCAGGTTTGTTACATATGTATATTTGTGCCATGTTGGTGTACTGCACCCATCAACTCGTCAGCACCCATCAATTCGTCATTTATATCAGGTATAACTCCCAATGCAATCCCTCCCCCTTCCCCCCTCCCCATGATAGGCCCCATTGTGTGATGTTCCCCTTCCCGAGTCCAAGTGATATCATTGTTCAGTTCCCACCTACGAGTGAGAACATGTGGTGTTTGGTTTTCTGTTCTTGTGATAGTTTGCTAAGAATGGTGGTTTCCAGCTGCATCCATGTCCCTACAAAGGACGAAAACTCATCCTTTTTAATGGGTGCATAGTATTCCATGGTGTATATGTGCCACATTTTCTTAATCCAATCTGTCACAGATGGACATTTGGGTTGATTCCAAGTCTTTGCTATTGTGAATAGTGCCGCAATAAACATACGTGTGCATGTGTCTTTATAGCAGCATGATTTATAATCCTTTGGGTATATACCCAGTAGTGGGATGTCTGGGTCATATGGTACATCTAGATCTAGATCCTTGCGGAATCACCATACTGTTTTCCATAATGGTTGAACTAGTTTACAATCCCGACAACAGTGTAAAAGTGTTTCTATTTCTCTACATCCTCTCCAACACCTGTTGTTTCCTGACTTTTTAATGATTGCCATTCTAACTGGTGTGAGATGGTATCTCATTGTGGTTTTGATTTGCATTTCTCTGATGGCCAGTGATGGTGAGCATTTTTTCATGTGTCTTTTGGCTGTATGAATGTCTTCTTTTGAGAAATGTCTGTTCATATCCTTTGCCAACTTTTTTATGGGGATTTTGTTTCTTTCTTGCACATTTGTTTGAGTTCTTTGTAGATTCTGGATATTAGCCCTTTGTCAGATGAGTAGATTGCAAAAATTTTCTCCCATTCTGTAGGTTGCCTGTTCACTCTGATGGTAGTTTCTTTTGCTGTGCAGAAGCTCCTTGGTATACTTAGATCCCATTTGTCAATTTTTGCTTTTGCTGCCATTGCTTTTGGTGTTTTAGACATGAAGTCCTTGCCCATGCCTATGTCCTGAATGGTATTACCTAGGGTTTTTATGGTATTAGGTTTAACATTTAAGTCTCTAATCCATCTTGACGTAATCTTCGTATAAGGAGTAAGGAAAGGATCCATTTTCAGCTTTCTACTTATGGCTAGCCAATTTTTCCAACACCATTTATTAAATAGGGAATCCTTTCCCCATTTCTTGTTTCTCTCAGGTTTGTCAAAGATCAGATGGCTGTAGATGTGTGGTATTATTTCTGAGGACTCTGTTCTGTTCCATTGGTCTATATCTCTGTTTTGGTACCAGTACCATGCTGTTTTGGTTACTGTAGCCTTGTAGTATAGTTTGAAGTCAGGTAGCGTGACGCCTCCAGCTTTGTCCTTTTGACTTAGGATTGTCTTGGCAATGCGGGCTCTTTTCTGGTTCCATATGAACTTTAAAGCAATTTTTTTCCAATTCTGTGAAGAAACTCATTGGTAGCTTGATGGGGATGGCATTGTATCTATAAATAACCTTGGGCAGTATTGATTCTTCCTATCCATGAGCATGGTATGTTCTTCCATTTGCTTGTGTCCTCTTTGATTTCACTGAGCAGTGGTTTGTAGTTCTCCTTGAAGAGGTCCTTTACATCCCTTGTAAGTTGGATTCCTAGGTATTTTATTCTCTTTGAAGCAATTGTGAATGGAAGTTCATTCATGATTTGGCTCTCTGCTTGTCTGTTTCTGGTGTATAAGAATGCTTGTGATTTTTGCACATTAATTTTGTATCCTTAGACTTTGCTGAAGTTGCTTATCAGCTTAAGAAGATTTTGGGCTGAGACGATGGGGTTTTCTAAATATACAATCATGTCATCTGCAAACAGGGACAATTTGACTTCTTCTTTTCCTAACTGAATACCCTTGATTTCTTTCTCTTGCCTGATCGCCCTAGCCAGAACTTCCAACACTATGTTGAATGGGAGTGGTGAGAGAGGGCATCCCTGTCTTGTGCCAGTTTTCAAAGGGAACTTTTCCAGTTTTTGCCCATTCAGTATGATATTAGCTGTGGGTTTGTCATAAATAGCTCTTATTATTTTGAGGTACGTTCCATCAATATCGAAGTTATTGAGCGTTTTTAGCATGAAGGGCTGTTGAATTTTATCAAAAGACTTTTCTGCATCGATTGAAATAATCATGTGGTTCTTGTCTTTGGTTCTGTTTATATGATGGATTATGTTTATTGATTTGTGTACGTTGAACCAGCCTCTCATCCCAGGGATGAAGCCCACTTGATCATGGTGGATAAGCTTTTTGATGTGCTACTGAATCCGATTTGCCAGTGTTTTATTGAGAATTGTTGCATCGATGTTCATCAGGGAGATTGGTCTAAAATTCTCTTTTTTTGTTGTGTCTCTGCCAGGCTTTGGTATCAGGATGATGTTGGCCTCATCAAATGAGTTAGGGAGGATTCCCTCTTTTTCTATTGATTGGAATAGTTTCAGAAGGAATGGTACCAGCTCCTCCTTGTACCTCTGGTAGAATTCAGCTGTGAATCCATCTGGTCCTGGACTTCTTTTGGTTGGTAGGCTATGAATTATTGCCTCAATTTCAGAGCCTGCTATTGGGCTATTCAGAGATTCAATTTTTTCCTGGTTTAGTCCTGGAAGAGTGTAAGTGTCCAGGAAATTATCCATTTCTTCTAGATTTTCTAGTTCCTTTGCGTAGAGTTGTTTATAGTATTCTCTGATGGTAGTTTGTATTTCTGTGGGGTCAGTGGTGATATCCCCTTTATCATTTTTTATTGCATCTATTTGATTCCTCTCTCTTTTCTTCTTTATTAGTCTTGCTACCAGTCTCTCAATTTTGTTGATGTTTTCAAAAAACCAACTCCTGGATTCATTGATATTTTGGAGGGTTTTTTGTGTCTCTATCTCCTTCAGTTCTGCTCTGATCTTAGTTATTTCTTGCCTTCTGCTAGCATTTGAATATGTTTGCTCTTGCATCTCTAGTTCTTTTAATTGTGATGTTAGAGTGTCAATTTAAGATCTTTCCTTCTTTCTCTTGTGGGCATTTAGTGGTACAAATTTCTCTCTACACACTGCTTTAAATGTGTCCCAGAGATTCTGGTATGTTGTGTCTTTGTTCTCCTTGGTTTCAAAGAACATCTTTATTTCTGCCTTCAATTCGTTATGTACCCAGTAGTCATTCAGGAGCAGGTTGTTCAGTTTCCATGTAGTTGAGCGGTTTTGATTGAGTTTCTTAGTCCTGAGTTCTAGTTTGATTGCACTGTGGTCTGAGAGACAGTTTGTTATAATTTCTGTTCTTTGACATTTGCTGAGGAGTGCTTTACTTCCAATTATGTGGTCAATTTTGGAATAAGTGCGATGTGGTGCTGAGAAGAATGTATATTCTGTTGACTTGGGGTGGAGAGTTCTATAGATGTCTATTAGGTCCGCTTGGTGCAGAGATGAGTTCAATTCCTGGATATCCTTGTTAACTTTCTGTCTCGTTGATCTGTCTAATGTTGACAGTGGAGTGTTGAAGTCTCCCATTATTATCGTATGGGAGTCTAAGTCTCTTTGTAAGTCTCTAAGGACTTGCTTTATGAATCTGGGTTCTCCTGTATTGGGTGCATATATATTTAGGATAGTTAGCTCTTCCTGTTGAATTGATCCCTTTACCATTATGTAATGGCCTTCTTTGTCTCTTTTGATCTTTGATGGTTTAAAGTCTGTTTTATCAGAGACTAGGATTGCAACCCCTGCTTTTTTTTGTTCTCCATTTGCTTGGTAGATCTTCCTCCATCCCTTTATTTTGAGCCTATGTATGTCTCTGCATGTGAGATGAGTCTCCTGAATACAGCAGACTGATGGGTCTTGACTCTTTATCCAGTTTGCCAGTCTGTGTCTTTTAATTGGAGCATTTAGTCCATTGACATTTAAGGTTAATATTATTATGTGTGAACTTGTTCCTGCCATTATGATGTTAACTGGTTATTTTGCTTGTAAGTTGATGCAGTTTCTTCCAAGCCTCGATGGTCTTTACATTTTGGCATGTTTTTGCAATGGCTGTTACCAGTTGTTCCTTTCCATGTTCAGGGCTTCCTTCAGGGGCTCTTGTAAGGCAGGCCTGGTGGTGATAAAATCTCTAAGCATCTGTTTATCTGTAATAGATTTTATTTCTCCTTCACTTATGAAACTTAGTTTGGCTGGATATGAAATTCTGGGTTGAAAATTCTTTTCTTTAAGAATGTTGAATATTGGCCCTCACTTTCTTCTGGCTTGTAGAGTTTCTGATGAGAGATCTGCTGTTAGTCTGATGGGCTTCCCTTTGTGGGTAACCCGACCTTTCTCCCTGGCTACCCTTAAGATTTTTTCCTTCGTTTCAACTTTGGTGAATCTGGCAATTATGTGTCTTGGAGTTGCACTTCTTGAAGGCTATCTTTGTGGCATTCTCTGTATTTCCTGAAATTGAATGTTGGTCGGCCCTATTACGTTGGGGAAGTTCTCCTGGATGATATCCTGAAGAGTGTTTTCCAACTTTGTTCCATTTTCCCCCTCACGTTCAGGCACCACAATCAGACGTAGATTTGGTCTTTTCACAAAATCCCATACTTCTTGCAGGCTTTGTTCATTTCTTTTTCTTCTTTTTTCTTTTGGTTTCTCTTTTCGCTTCATTTTATTCAGTTGATTCTCAATCGCTAATACTCTTTCTTCCAGTTGATTGAGTTGTTCACTGAAGCTTGTGCATTTGTCACGTATTTCTTGTGTCATGGTTTTCATCTCTGTCATTTCGTTTATGAACTTCTCTGCATTAATTAGTCTAGCAGTCAATTCCCCCACTCTTTTTTCAAGATTTTTAGTTTCTTTGCACTGGTATGTAGTTCCTCCTTTAGCTCTGAGAAGTTTGATGGACTGAAGCCTTCTTCTCTCATCTCATCAAAGTCATTCTCTGACCAGCTTTGATCCGTTGCTGGCGATGGGCTGCACTCGTTTTCAGGGGGAGATGCACTCTTGTTTTTTGAATTTCCAGCTTTTCTGCCCTGCTTTTTCCCCATCTTTGTGGTTTTATCTGTCTCTGGTCTTTGATGATGGTGACGTACTGATGGGATTTTGGTGTAGGTGTCCTTCCTGTTTGATAGTTTTCCTTCTAATAGTCAGGACCCTTAGCTGTAGGTCTGTTGGAGATTGCTTGAGGTCCACTCCAGACCCTGTTTGTCTGGGTATCAGCAGCAGAGTTTGCAGAAGATAGAATATTGCTGAACAGAGAGTGTACCTGTCTGATTCTTACTTTGGAAGCTTCCTCTCAGGGGTGTACTCCACCCTGTGAGGTGTGGGGTGTCAGACTGCCCCTAGTAGGGGATGTCTCCCAGTTAGGCTACTTAGGGGTCAGGGACCCACTTGAGCAGGCAGTCTGTCCCTTCTCAGATCTCAACATTGGTGTTGGGAGATCCACTGCTGTCTTCAAAGCTGTCAGACATAGTCGTTTGTGTCTGCAGAGGTTCCTGCTGCTTTTGTTGTTGTTGTTGTTATCTGTGCCCTGTCCCCAGAGGTGGAGTCTACAGAGACAGGCAGGTTTCCTTGCGCTGCTGTGAGCTCCACCCAGTTCGAGCTTCCCAGTAGCTTTGTTTACCTACTTATGCCTCTGCAAAGGCGGGCGCCCCTCCCGCAGCCTCGCTGCTGCCTTGTGGTTAGATCACAAAATGCTGTGTTAGCAATGAGGGAGACTCCGTGGGTGTGGGACCCTCCCGGCCTGGTGTGGGATATATTCTCCTGCTGTGCCCATTTGCTTAAAGCACAGCATTGTGGTTGGAGTCCCCTGATTTTCCAGGTGTTGTGTGTCTCCGTTCCCCTGGTTAGGAAAAGGGATTCCCTTCCCCCTTGCACTTCCCAGGTGAGGCGATGCCTCGCCCTGCTTCAGCTCTCACTGGTCAGGCTGCAGCAGCTGACCAGCACCGATTGTCCAGCACTCCCTAGTGAGATGACCCCAGTACCTCAGTTGAAAGTGCAGAAGTAACCTTGTTTGTGTGTCGCTCACGGTGGGAGTTGGAGACTGGAGCTGTTCCTATTCGGCCACATCTTTCTCCATAATCTAAGGATCATTTCCAAATATCCTTCCTCAGGTTCCACAAAAGCATTTCACTATTTGCTATAGTCCTCAATGCACTCCGAAATATCACTTTTTCTGTTTCACAGGAATAGTATTCAAACGCTGCCTTGTGAGAAAATGGGTATAACTCCCTGAGTGGAATGCATACATCACGAAGGAGTTTCTCAGAAAGCTTCTATCCAGTTTTTATCTGAAGATATCTCCTCTCTCACCATAGGCCTGAATGTGCTCCCGAATGTCCCTTTGTGGATCCGTGCATGACCGAGTTTCCAAACTGCATAATATAAGAAAAGTTTTAACTATGAGAGATGAATAAATATATCTATCACAAAGCAGTTTCACAAAAATCTTTCCAGTTTTTATCTGAGGATATTTCCTTTTTCACCATAACCGTCCCTATACTCCGGAATGACTCTTGGTAGCTTTTTCTCCAAAAGGGATTCCAGAATCCTCTAGGAGAAGAAAGGTATATTTCTGGGAGTGGAATGTACACGTCACAAAGCAGCTCCTCAAAAAGCTTTTCTCCAGTTTCTATGTGAAGACGTTTCTTTTCTCACTGTAAGCCTCAAAGCCATCCAGAATATCCCTTCATAGTCTAAACAAAAACAGTGTTATGATACTGCTCAATGAAAAGAAAAACTTAACTTCCTGTGAGTGGAATTCACGTGACACAGAGCAGTTTCACAGAAAGCTTCCTTCTGGTTTTCTCTGAGGCTACTTCTTTTTCAGGATATTCTAAAGAGCGTTCCCAAATGTTCTTTTTGAGATTCCACAGAAACAGTGATTTCCAACTGCTCAATTCAAAGAATGATTTAACACTATGAGACGAATACATGCATCACAAAACACTTGAGCAGAAAGCTTCTCTACTATTTTCAATGTGGACATTTCCTCGTTCAACACAGTCCTCCAGTTGCCACTTACTGTTCCCTTGTAGAAACCTCAAAGACCGACTTTCAAACTGGGAAATATAGAGTAAGCTTTAACCCTCTGGAAATAATGGACATGTCAGAGAACAGTTTCTTCGAGTGCTTCTTTCTGTTTTCTATTGGATGACATTTGACGTTTTGCCATACTCTTCAATGTGCTCTGAATATCACTCTTCTGGTTTTACGGGAACAGTGCTCAAACTGTGTCTTATGAGAAGAAAGTTAAAATTACCTGAGTGGAATGCAAACATCACCCAGCAGTTTCTCAGAACGCTTCTCTCCAGTTTTTATCTGACTACATTTCCTATTTCATCATAGGCCCGAATGTGATCCCAAATAACGCTTCGCAAATCCATCCACAAGGAAGTTTCCAAGTCACAAAATGTAAAGTATGCTTCATCTATGTGAGATGAATAAATATAGCAAAAAGTGGATTCACAGTAAGCTTCTTGCCAGTTTTTATCTGAAGATATTTCCTTTTTCACCATAGTTCTGAATGTGCTCCAGCAAGTCCCTTCGCAGATCCGTCCATGACACTGTACAAGCTGTGTAATGTAAAGAAAGCTTTATTTATGTGAGATGATTACACATATCACAGAGTAGTTTCCTAGAAAGCTTCTTTCCAGTTTTTGTCTGAGGATATTTCCCTTTTCACCATTGGCATCAACATTCTCCCAAATGTCACTTGGTTCCTTTTTTTCAAAAAGGGTTTCCCTGATGCTGTATGAGAAGAAAGGTATAACACTGTGAGTGGAATGCACACGTCACAAAGAAGGTCCTCGGAAACCTTCTCTCCACTTTCGGCCTCAGAGTATTTCCTTTTTCACTGTACTACTTAAAGTGCTCCCAAATATCCCATCACATGCTAAACATACACAGGGTTAAAAAAATGCTCAATGAAAAGGGAGGCATAACTGAGCGAGAGAAATTAAGACAACACAGAGCAGTTTCACAGATACTTCCTTCTGGATTTTGCTTGAGAATATTTCTTTCTCCATATTCTAAGGATCGTTCCCAATTGTCGTTCCTCAGATTCCACAAAAACAGTGACTTCAAGCTGCTCAATCCAAAGAATGGTTTAACTCTAAGAGATGAATACACACATCGCAAAGCTGTTGCTCAAAAAATTTTTCGCACGTTTCATCGGAAGACCTTTTCTCTCTCACCACAAGCCTCCAGTCATCATTAAATATTCCTTCACAGATTCTTCAAAGAGAAAGTTTTGAAACTGGGCAACATAGAGTAAGCATTAACTCTGTGAAGTGAATGCACATATCAGAGAGCAGATTTTTGGAACGCTTCTTCCTCGATTTTATTTCAGTATATTTCACTAATCGCCATAGTCCTCAATGCGCTCCGTTATATTACATTTTTGGTTTCATAGGAAGAGTGTTCAAACGCTGCCTTGTGAGAAAGGACGTTTAAATCCCTGAGTGGAATGCATACATCACTAAGTAGTTTCTCAGAAAGCTTCTATCCAGTTTTTATCCAAAGATATCTCCTCTTTCAGGCTTGAAAGTGCTCCCGAATGTCCCTTCGTGGATCCGTGCATGAAGAAGCTTCCAAACTGCATAATATAAGAAAAGTTTTAGCTGGGTGCAGTGCCTCAAGCCTGTAATCCCAGCACTTTGGGAGGCCGAGACAGGTGGATCACGAGGTCAGGAGTTCGAGACCTCCCTGGCTAACATGGTGAAACCCCATCTCTACTAAAAAAAAAAAAAAAATACAATGAACTAGCCGGGCGAGGCGGTGGGCGCCCAGAGTCCCAGCTACTCGTGAGGCTGAGGCAGTAGAATGGCGTTAACCCAGGAGGCAGAACATAGAGTGAGCTGAGATCTGGCCACTGCACTCCAGCCTGGGAGACAGAGCGAGACTCCATCTCAAAAAAAAAAAAAAAAATTTCAGCTATACGAGATGAATAAATATATGTCACACAAAACAGCTCCTCAGAAAGCTTCTCTCCAGTTTCTTTCTGAAGATATTTCCTTTCTCACCTTAACCCTCAAATTGCTTCTGAATATCCCTTTGCAGTCTAAACAAAAACAGTGTTATGATAATGCTCAATGAAAAGAAAAGCTTAACTGTGTGAGGGAATCCACGTGACACAGAGCAGTTTCACAGAAAGCTTCCTTCTGGATTTTACTGGAGGATATTTCTTTCTCCATGTTCTAAGGATTGTTCCCAAATGTCCTTCCTCAGATTCCACAAAAACAGTGATTTCAATCTTCTCAATCCAAAGAATGGTTTAAATCTAGGAGACAAATACACACATCACAAAGCAGTTGCTCAGAGAGTTACTTTGCAGGTTTCATCGGAAGATGTTTCCTTGCTCACCACAAGCCTCTGGGCGTCACTAAATGTCCCTTCACAGATTCTTCAAAGACAGAATTTTGAAACTGGGAAACATAGAGTAAGCATAAATTCTGTGAAGTGAATGCATGTATCAGAGAGCAGATCCATGGAACGCTTCTTTCTCAATTTTATTGCAGTACATTTCACCATTTGCCATAGTCCTCAAGGCACTCCGAAATATCTCATTTTCGGTTACACAGGAGCGGTATTTAAACACTGCCCTCTGAGAAAAGAGGTATAACTCCCTGAGCGGAATGCATACATCAAAAGTCGTTTCTCAGAAAGCTTCAATCTAGTTTTTTTTCTGAAGATAACTCCTCTTCCACCATAGGCCTGAATGTGCTCCCGAATGTCCCTTTGTGGATTCGTGAATGACGGTGTTTCCAAACTGCATAATATAAGAAAGGTTTGAACTATGAAAGATGAATAGATATATCTAACGCAAAGAAGTTTCACAGAAATCTCTCCAGTTTTGTCTCAGGATACCTCCTTTTTCACCATAGCCGTCCCTGTAGTCCGAATGTCTCTTGGTAGCTTTTTCTCCAAAAGGGATTCCAGAATCCTCTAGGAGAAGAAAGGTATAGTTCTGTCAGTGGAATGCACATGTCACAAAGCAGTTCCTTGGAAAGGTTCTCTCCAGTTTCGGTCTGAACATATTTCCTTTTTCACCATAAGCCTCAAAGTGCTCCTGAATGTCCCATCACATGAAAAACATACACAGGATTATAAAACTACTCAACGAAACAAGAGGCTTAACTAAGCGAGAAGAATTAAGACGACACATAGTAGTTTCAGAGAAAGGTTCCTTCTGGATTTTACCTGAGGATATTTCTTTCTCCATGTCCTAAGGATCGTTTCCAAATGTCCTTCCTCCAATTCCACAAAAACAGTGGTATCAATCTGATCAATCCAAAGAACGGATTAAATCTATGAGACGAGTACACACATCGCACAGCAGTTGCTCAGAAAGTTACTCTGCAGGTTTCATCGGAAGTTGTTTCCATGCTCTCCAAAAGCTTCTGGGCGTCACTAAATACCCCTTCACAGATTATTCAAAGACAGAATTTTGAAACTCGGTAACATACAGTAAGCATAAATTCTGAGAAGTGAATGCACATAAAAGTGAGCAGATTCTTGGAATGCTTCTTCCTCGATTTATTTCAGTATATTTCACTATTCGCCATAGTCCTCAGTGTGCTCCGAAATATCACATTTTCGGTTTCACAGGAACAATGTTCAAACCCTGCCTTGTGAGGAAAGAGGTATAACTCCGTGAGTGGAATGCATTCATCACAAAGTAGTTTCTCAGAAAGCTTCTTTCCAGTTACTATCTGATGATATCTCCTCTTTCACCAAAGGCCAGAATGTGCTCCTGAATGTCCCTTTGTGGATCCGCGCATGACGGAGTTTCCAAACTGCGTAATATAAGAAAGGTTTTAACTATGTGAGATGAATAGATACATCTAACAAGAAGCAGTTTCATAGAAATATTCCTTCCCGTTTTTGTCTGAGGATATTTCTTTTTCATCATAGCCATCCCTATAATCCCCAGTATCTCTTGGTAGCTTTTCCTCCAAAAGGGATTCCAGAATCCTCTAGGAGAAGAAAGGCATATTTCTGTAAGTGGAATGGACACGTCACAAAGCAGGTCCTCAGAAAGCTTCTCTCCAGGTTCTTCCTGAAGACGTTTCCTTTCTCACCATAACCCTCAAATCATGCCTGAATACACCTTCGCAGTCTAAACAAAAACAGTGTTACGATATGCTCAATGAAAAGAGAAGCTTAACTGTGTGAGCGGACTTCACGTGACACAGAGAAGTTTCACAGAAAGCTTCCATCTGGTTTCCCTCTGAGCTTATTTCTTTCTCAGGATATTCTAAATAGCATCTCCAAATGTCCTTTCTCTGATTCCACAGAAACAGTGATTTCAAACTGCTCAATCCAAAGAATGATTTCACTCTTCGAGATGAACACTAACATCACAAAAGAGTTGCGGAGAAAGCTTCTCTCCAGTTTTCAATGGGAGACATTTCCTTCCTTGATACAGGCCGACACTCAAACTGGGAAATGTAGAGTAAGCTTTACCCCTGTGAAAATAATGGGCATGTCAGAGAGCAGTTTCTTGGAGTGCTTCCTTCTGTTTTTTATTGGACGACATTTCACTTTTTGCCATAGTCTTCAATGTGTTCCGAATATCACTCTTTTGGTTTTACAGGAACAGTGCTCAAACTGTGCCTTATGAGAAGAACATTAAAACTCCCTGAGTGGAATGCACACATCACCAAGCAGTTTCTCAGAATGCTTCTCTCCAGTTTTTATCTGACTATATTTCCTATTTGACCATAGGCCCGAATGTGATCCCAAATATCCCTTGTGGATCCATCCACGAGGGAGTTTCCAAGCTGCATAATATAAAGAATGCTTCACCTATGTGAGAAGAATAAACATAGAAAAAAGCAGATTCACAGAAAGCTTCTTTCCAGTTTTTATCTGAAGATATTTCCTTTTTCACCACACTCCTCAGTGTGCTCCCCAAAATCCCTTCGTGGATCTGTCCATGACAGTTTTCAAGCTGTGAAATGTAAGGATACCTTTATCTATGTGAGATGATTACACTTATCACAGAGTAGTTTCCTAGAAAGCTTCTTTCCAGGTTTTGTCTGATGCTATTTTCCTTTCATCATCGGCATCAACATGCTCCCGGATATCACCTGGTACCTGTTTTTCCAAAAGGGTTTCCCCAACACTGTATGAGAAGAGAGATATAACACTGTGAGTGGAATGCACACGTCACAAAGCAGTTCCTCAGAAGGCTTCTCTCCAGTTTCGGTCTGAACATATTTCCTTTTTCACCGTAAGCCTCAAAGTGCTCTCAAATTTCCCATTACACGGTAAACATACACAGGGTTATAAAACTACTCAACGTAAGTGTGGATAAGCGGAGGTAAGATGTCGCACTTCCGGGTTCTTCATCACAACTTTTCCCACGCGCATGAAAATGCTGCCGGCACCCGGGAAGATGCACACCAACTGGGCATGCGCCAGGTGACGTCAATCCAAAGAGACCAAGATTTACCTGGTCACACCTATGGAACGCCCCCGAGACGCCTGTGCCCCGCCTATTGCCTTCCCACTCCTAGAGAAGCTGCTCCCGGTGAGCGCCTCACGCGGACTTCCCAGTCGCCCACTCCTGTTGGGACTGCATTAAGATCTCCATCCAAGAGCTCCACGGGGCAACTCTCTTGGCCTCCTTTGCTGGAGGCCGACAGACCTCTCCCTACCCACCTTCTTCCCTGAAGCTAGGTGACCAAAAATAAATTTGTAGTTTTCCTCCTACCCTTGCCTACTCGCTGGTTTTTTTGTGCTCACTCTGGTGGTCTTAGAAAAACAAATCAGTTGGTGCCGAACCCGGGAGGAGATCCCTCCCCATGGCCCCCAGGGTCCGGTGAGCCTCCTCCTCCTCCTTCCACGTCACAGACGGATCAGGACCTGAGACCCGCTTCCGTCACTCTCACGGCCTCTCTAGGGTAAGTGCCCTTGTCTCCTCTTTACCTCCCTCGGACAAAAATCCTGTGCAGGTCCAAGGCCCACTTTTGAGCCACCAAGTGGCTCGGGAGACCCGTTCAGGAAGGGGAAGTCCGCCTGAAGGTAATCTCCACCGTGGCTCCAAAAGCTTCCAGTCTGTCTCTGCTGGTTCCAAAGGATGCTTTGAAACCAGGCAGAGATCCATTTCCATTTCCATTGTGTCCATTGTGTAAGTAAAGAAGAAAAAAATGGGAAACCCCCATCCAAATTTCCAAAGAGCAATCCCTTAGGGTGCCTCCTAGCCAATTTAAAAACCTTACAGCTCGAACAAGACCTTAGGAGGAAGCGGTTAATTTTCCTTTCCTCTGTGGCATGGCCCCGATACAAACTAGCCAATCAGTCTCAGTGGCCATAAGAAGGCACTCTAGACCAAAATGTTCTGACTGGCCTCAGCAATTTCTGCCAGCGGCTAGGCAAGTGGTCTGAAATTACTTACATACAAGGCTCTTGGGCCTTACGCTCTGGTCCTGACCTGTGTAGCCAGTGCTCTTTGGCCCAAGTTATGCTAGCCAAGGACGCCGGCTCACAGGAATCTGAAAAAGAGGAGTCTTCATTCCTTTCC
This sequence comes from Piliocolobus tephrosceles, assembly GCF_002776525.5. Lineage (NCBI taxonomy): Eukaryota > Metazoa > Chordata > Mammalia > Primates > Cercopithecidae > Piliocolobus > Piliocolobus tephrosceles. The sequence goes on along the minus strand of NC_045448.1, from coordinate 88,498,610 downwards.
GTTCAGCCGGAGGACCTAGAGTTTCCCTCACTTCCACCCTACACTTCTCCTCCTCCCTCCGTCCAGACTCCTCCTTCCTCTTCCTTATCTACTAATAATTCACTCGGTCACGTGCCTCTTCGGGGCCCCCAACTGGCTGTCTTGAGTCTCCTGTGTCTGCTCACACCCCCTCTAAGTGGCCTGCTGATGCCCTCACTCCTGCCCCACAGTGTTAACACCTTTGCCAGAGGTAGCTGGGGCAGAGGGGGTAGTCAGAGTACATGCCCCTTTTTCACTGGCCGATCTTTCCAAAATTGAGAAGCGTTTAGGTGATTTCTCAGCTAATCCTTCCATATACATAAAGGAATTTAGATACTTTTGGCAGGCCTATGACTTAACTTGGCATGACTTCCAGGTTATCCTAACCTCCAACCTAAATCCTGAGGAGCAAGAGCGCATCCTAGCGGCCGTCAGGCAGCATGCCAACCAACTACATTTAACTGACACCGCCATCCCACTAGGGGAGCAAGCAGTCCACTCGGCAGACCAAGACTGGAACTATCAAGCAGGCCAGCCTGGGCGTCTTAGGCGAGACATAATGGTCCAGTGTTTGTTGGTTGGTATGCAAGCAGCCTCAAACAAAACTGTAAATTTTAACAAATTAAAAGAAATTGTTCAAAATCCAGAAGAAAATCCAGCTGCATTCTTAAATAGGCTGACAGAGGTTCTAACCCAATATACCCAGTTAGATCCGGCCTCCCCCACAGGGACCACCATTTTGGCGTCTTATTTCATTTCTCTATCAGCTTCTGACATTCATAAAAAACTTCAAAAGCTACAGGATGGTCCTCAGGCACCAACACAAGACCTGGTTAAATTAGCCTTTAAGGTCTATAACTCCAGAGAGGAGACAGCTGAAGCACAGCGTCAGGCTCACCTTAAACAGAAATCACAGCTCCTAGCAGCGGCTTTACAGCCCAGTCATAACCCCAGGCCAGAGAGCACACACCCCGCAGACTCCAAGGCTACAGAAGGAGCCTGCTATAAGTGCGGTAAGGCAGGACACTATGCCAACAGGTGTCCGCAAGGTCCCTGAGCCCCAACGCAGCCTTGCTATTAGTGCAAGGTGTCAGGACATTGGGCCAGTGAATGTCCTAACCCTTGTCCACCAGCAACCCCCTGCCCTGCTTGCCAACAGGGAGGACACTGGAAGTCTGATTGCCCCACCCTGAGAATAGGTGCCATGTCTCCACGTGACCCTTTTTCCCAGGATCTGGGCAGCTCCTTCCAGCTCCTACATCTGGATGATGACAACTGAAGGTGCCGAGACTCGGGGACCCCAATCACCCTCGCCGAGCCATGGGTAACTCTCCTGGTAGCGGGTAAGAAAATTAATTTTTTAATAGATAGCGGGGCTACCTATTCTGTTTTGCCGTACTTCTCTGGACCTAGCCTTCCATCCAATATCTCTGTAGTAGGAGTAGACAGAAAGCTATCCACTCCACGAAAATCTGCACTCCTTAATTGCTGCCTGGCCAGCAACTACTTTGCGCACTCGTTCCTCATTATACCCCCATGCCCTACCCCCTTACTAGGCCGAGAAATCCTGAGCACCTTAAAGGCCTCCATATACATTCCCACCAACCCATCCACTACCTTTCAACCCCCTCACGACCTGTTGCTCATGCTTTGTGCAGGTGCACACGCTCCTCCTATGTCGCCCCCACCCCCATCTTCCCTATTTCTCTACACCCTCAAGTGTGGGACACTTCCACCCCGGTCATAGCTGCCCACCATCCACCAGTTCTTGTCAAGCTCAAAGATCCCACCCGTTTCCCAAACCACCCCCAATTCTCTCTCTCTCTGACACATCTACAATGTTTAAAGCCAATTATCACACGACTACTTAGCCAACCTATTCTTGTCCGCACACATTCCCCCTGTAACACTCCAATACATCCAGTTAAGAAGGCAGACGGAAGGTATAGGTGAGTACAGGATCAATGGTCAGTTGATCAGTTGGTCAATGAGGCTATCTGTCCAATGCACCCTGTAGTTCCCAACCCTTCTACCCTTCTGTCCCATATCCCCACCAATTCTACTTGTTTTACTGTGCTAGACCTTAAGGATGCTTCCTTTACCATACCCCTACACACAGACTGCCAGTTCCTTTTTGCTTTCACATGGGAGGACCCAGACACACATATCTCCACTCAACTGACGTGGACAGTCCTCCCACAAGGGTTCCGGGACAGCCCCCATTTCTTTGGTCAGGCCTTAGCAAAAGACCTTGCCTCCTGCCCTCTCACTAATAGCAAAGTTCTGCAGTATGTAGATGATCTCCTAATCTGTAGCCCTACCAAACAAGACTCTCTTCTAGACACTGCAACTCTCCTCAACCATTTAGGCTCATTAGGTTATAGAGTATCTAAACACAAAACCCAAATTTTTTGCCAAACCGTCATATACTTAGGAATTGAAATCACCCCAACAACCCAGTCACTAACTACTGACCGCATGGCCCTAATACGTAACCTTCTTCCCCCTCAAAATGCAAAATAAATTCAATCCTTCCTAGGTCTAATAGGCTTCTTCAGACATTGGATCCCAAGTTTTGGCATCTTAGCCAAACCTTTATATGCCACAGTTAAAGAAACCCCACATGGGCCTTTGTCCAACCCCAAGTTAATCTCGACTCATTTCACCCACTTAAAAGCTTGCCTCTCTCACAAGTTCTGCTCCTATACATGCCTACTCACTGGTTCTTTTGTGCTCGCTCTGGTGGTCTTAGAAAAACAAATCAGTAAGGAGAGGCTTAAGTAAGCAAGAGAAATTAAGACTATACAGAGTAGTTTCAAAGAAACTACTTTCATAGAAAGCTTCTTTCCAGTTTCTGTCTGAGGCTATTTCCCTTTTCACCATCGGCATCAACATGCTCCCAAATATCACTTGGTACCTGTTTCTGCAAGTATGAGAAGAGAGGTATAACACTGTGACTGGAATGCACACATCACAAAGCAGTTCCTCAGAAAACTTCTCTCCAGTTTCGGTCTGAACATATTTCCTTTTTCACCATTAGCCTCAAAGTGCTCCCAAATATCCCATCAAACGCTAAACATACACAGGGTTAGAAAACTGCTCAATGAAAAGAGAGGCTTAACTGAGTGAGAGGAATTAAGACGACACAGAGCAGTTTCACAGAAATCTTCCTTCTGGATTTTACCTGAGGATATTTATTTCTCCATATTCTAAGGATTGTTCCCAAATGTCCTTCCTCAGATTCCTCAAAAACGGTGATTTCAAGCTTTTCAATCCAAAAAACGGATTAACTCTATGAGTCGAATACACATATCGCAAAGCAGTTGCTCAGAAATTTTCTCAGCAGGTGTCTTCGGAAGACGTTTCCTCGGTCACCACAAGCCTCTGGCATCACTCAATATCCCTTCACAGATTCTGCAAAGACAGAGTTTCAAAACTGGGCAACATAGAGTAAGCGTTTACTCTGTGAAGTGAATGCATGTATCAGATAGCAGATTCTTGGAATGCTTCTTCCTCGATTTTATTTCAGTATATTTCACTATTCGCCATAGTCCTACATGCGTTCCGAAATATCACTTTTTCAGTTTCACAGGAACAGTGTTCAAACACAGCCTTGTGAGAAAAGAGGTATAACAAACTGAGTGGAATGCATACATCACAAAGTAGTTTCTGAAAAAGCTTCTAACGAGTTTTTATCTGACGATATCTCCTCTTTCACCATAGGCCCGAATGTGCTCCTGAATATCCCTTGGTGGATCTGGGCATGACGGAGTTTCCAAACTGCATAATATAATTAAAGTTTTAACTATGTGAGTTGAATAAATATATCTAACACAAAGCAGTTTCACAGAAATCTTCTTTCCAGTTTTTGTCTGAGAATATTTCCTTTTTCACCATAATCGTCACTATACTCCCAAATATCTCTTGGTAGTTTTTTCTCTAAAGGGATTCCGTAATCCTCTAGGAGAAGAAAGGTATATTTCTGTGAGTGGAATGCACACGTCACAAACCAGCTCCTCAGAAAACTTCTCTCAAGTTTCTATCTGAAGAGGTTTCCTTTCTCACTGTAAGCCTCAAAGCACTCCAGAATATCCCTTCGTAGACTAAGCAAAAACAGTGTTATGATACAGCTCAATGAAAAGAGAAGCCTAGCTGTGTGTGTGGAATTCACGTGATACAGAGCAGTTTCACAGAAAGCTTCCTTCCGGTTTCTCTCTGAGGTTTTTTTTTTTTTTTTTTCAGGATATTCTAAAGAGCATTTCCAAATGTCCTTTCTCAGATTCCACAAAAGCAGTGATTTCAAATTGCTCAATCCAAAGAATGATTTAACTCTATGAGATGAATACAAACATCACAAAAGAGTTGCGCAGAAACCTTCTCTTTGATTTTCGATGGAGGACATTTTCATGCCTCACACAGGCCTCCTGATGCCACTTACTATTCCTTCACAGAACCGTCAAAGACCGACTTCAAACACGGAAATATAGAGAACACTTTAGCCCTGTGAAAATAATGGACATATCAGAGAGCAGTTTCTTCGAGTGCTTCTTTCTGTTTTTAATTGCACGTCATATCACTTTTTGCCATAGTCTTCAATATGCTCTGAATATCATTCTTTTGGATTACAGGAAGAGCGTTCAAACTGTTACTTATGAGAAGAAAGTTGTTACTCCGTGAGTGGAACGCTCACATCGCAAAGCAGTTTCTCAGAAAGCTTCTCTCCAGTTTTTATCTGACTATATTTCCTATTTCACTGTAGGCCCAAATGCGATCCAAAATATCCCTTCGCCAATCCAACCACGAGGGAGTTTCCAAGCTGCGTAATGTAAAGAAAGCTTCATCTCTGTGAGATGAATAAACATAGCAAAAAGCAGATTCACAGAAAGCTTCTTTCCAGTTTTTATCATAAGATATTTCCCATGTCACCATAGTCCAGAATGTGCTCCCAAAGGTCCCTTCATGGATCTATCCATGACAGTTTCCAGGCTGCATAATGTAAAGGAAGCTTTATCTATGTGAGATGATTTTACATATCACAGAGTAATTTCCTAGAAAGCTTCTTTCCACTTTTTGTCTGAGGCTATTTCCCTTTTCACCATCGACATCAACATGCTCCTGAATATCACTTTGACCTGTTTCTCCAAAAGGCTTTCCCGGACGCTGTATAAGAAGAGAGGTATAACACTGTGATTGGAATGTACACGTCACAAAGCAGTTTCTCTGAAAGCTTCTCCCCAGTATCCATCTGATCATATTTCCTTTTTAACTGTAAGCCTCAAAAGGCTCCCTAGCATCCCAGCAAACGCTAAACGTACACAGGGTTAGAAAACTGCTCAATGAAAAGAGAGGCTTAACTGAGTGAGAGGAATTAAGATGACACAGGGTAGTTTCACAAAAGCTTCCTTCTGGATTTTACCTGAGGATATACTTTCTCTGTATTCTAAAGATCGTTCCCAAATGTCCTTCCTCAGATTCCACAAAAACAGTGATTTCAAGCTGATCAATACAAAGAATGGCATAAATTTATGAGACGAATACACACTTCACAAAGCAGTTGCTCAGAAAGTTTCTCTGCAGGATTCATCGGAAGACGTTTCCATATTCACCACAAGCCTCTGGGCATCACTAAATATCCCTTCACAGATTGTTCAAAGACAGAGTTTCGAAACTGGGCAACATAGAGTAAGCATTAACTCTGTGAACTGAATGCATATGACAGAGAGGAGATTCTTGGAATGCTTCTTCCTCGATTTTATTTCAGTATATTTCACTATTCGCCATAGTCCTCAATGCGTTCCGAAATATCACTTTTTCAGTTTCACAGGAACAGTGTTCAAACACTGCCTTGTGAGAAAAGATGTATAACTCCCTGAGTGGAATGCATACATCAAAAAGTAGTTTCTCAGAAAGCTTCTATCCAGTTTTTATCTGAAGATGTCTCCTCTTTCACCATAGGCCTGAATGTGCTCCCGAATGTCCCTTCATGGATTCGTTCATGACAGAGTTTCCAAACTGCGTAATATAAGAAAAGTTTTAACTATGCAAGATAAATAAGTATATCTAACACAAAGCAGTTTCACAGAAATCTTTCCAGTTTTTGTCCGAAGTTATTTCCATTTTCACCATATCCGTCGCTATACTCCCAAATGTCTCTTGGTAGCTTTATCTCCAAAAGGAATTTCGGAATCCTCTATGATAAGAAAGGTATATTTCTGTGAGTTGGATGCACATGTCACAAGGCAGCTCCACGGCAAGTTTCTCTCCAGTATCTGTCTAAAGATGTTTCCTTTCTCAACGTAATCCTCGAAGTGCTCCAGAATATCCCTTCACAGACTAAACAATAACGTATTATGATACTGATCAATGAATAGAGAAGCTTAACTGTGTGAGTGGAATTCACATGACACAGACTAGTTTCACAGAAAATTTCCTTCTGGATTCTCTCTGATATTATTTCTCTTTCAGGGTATTCTAAATAGCATTTCCAAGTGTTCTTTCTCAGATTCCACAGAAGCAGTGATTTCAAACTTCTCAATCCAAAGAATGATTTAACTCTCTGAGATTAATGCAAACATCAAAAAATGTTGCCCAGAAAACTTCTCTCCAATTTTCCATGGAAGATATTTCCTTGCCTCATTTAGTCCTCTGGTTACCAATTACAATCCCTTCGCAGAATACTCAAAGACAGACTTTCAACCTGGGAAATGTAGAGTAAGATTTAACCCAGTGAAAAAAATGGACATGTCAGAAAGCAGTTTCTTCGAGTGCTTATTACTGTTTTTTATTGGACGACATTTCACATTTTGCCATAGTCTTCAAAGTGCTCTGAATATCATTCTTTTGTTTTTACAGGAATAGTGTTCAAATTTTGCCTTGTGAGAAGAAAATTATAACTCCCTGAGTGGAATGCACACATCACCGAGCAGTTTCTCAGAAAGCTTCTCTCCAGTTTTTATCTGACTCTGTTTGCTATTTCGCCATAGGCAAGAATGTGATTCCAAGTATCCCTTCATGGATCCATCTATGAGGGAGTTTCCAAGCTGTGTAATATAAAGAAAGCTTCATCTATGTGAGTTGAATAAACATAGCAAAAAGCAGATTCACAGAAAGCTTCTTACCAGATTTTATCTGAAGATATTTACTTTTACACCCTATTCTGGAATGTGCTCCCGAAAGTCCCTTCATGGATCCGTCCATGAAAATTTCCAAGCTGCATAATGTAAAGAAAATTTTATCTATTTGAGAGGATTACACGTATCACTGAGTAGTTTCCTAGAAAGGTTCTTTCCAGTTTTTCTCCGAGGCTATTTCCCTTTTCACCATTGGCATCAACATGCTCCCGAATATCACTTGGTACCTGTTTCTCCAAAAGGGTTTCCCTGACACTGTATGAGAAGAGACGTATAACACTGTGAGTGGAATGCACACGTCACAAAGCAGTTCCTCGGAAAACTTCTCTCCAGTTTCGTTGTTTACATATTTCCTTTGTCACTATAAGCCTCAAAGGGCGCCCGAATATCCAATCACATGCTAAACATACACAGGATTAAAAACTGCACAATGACAAGAGAGGCTTAACTGAGTGAGAGGAATTAAGACGACACAGAGCAGTTTCACAGAAAGCTTCCTTCTGGATTTTACCTGAGGATATTTCTTTCTCCATATTCTAAGGATTGTTCCCAAATGTCCTTCCTCAGATTTCTCAAAAACGGTGATTTCAAGCTGCTCAATCCAAAGAATGGTTTAACTCTAGGAGACAAGTACACATATCACAAAACAGTTGATCAGAACGTTTCTCTGCAGGTTTCATCGGAATGCATTTCCTCTCTCTCCACAAGCCTCCGGGCGTCACTAAATATCCCTTGACAGATTCTTCAATTACAGAGTTTCGAAACTGAGCAACATAGAGTAAGCATTAACGCTGTGAAGTGAATGCACATATGATAGAGCAGATTCTTGGAATACTTCGTCCTCGATTATATTTCAGCATATTTCACTATTCACCATAGTCCTTGATGCGTTCCGAAATATCACTTTTTCGGTTTCACAAGAACAGTGTTCAAACACTGCCTTGTGAGAAAAGTGGTATAACTCCCTGAGTGGAATGCATACATCACAAAGTAGTTTCTCAGAAAGGTTCTGTCCAGTTTTTATCTGAAGATATCTGCTCTTTCACCATAAGTCTGAATGTGCTCCCGAATGTCCCTTCATGGATGCGTGCATGAAGGTGTTTCCAAAGAGCACAATAAAAGAAACTTTCTAAATCTGCGACATTAATAAATATTTATAACACAAAGCAGTTTCACAGAAATCTTTCCACTTTTTGTCTGAGGATATTTCCTTCTTCACCAGAGCTGTCCCTGTACTCTCAAATGTCTCTTGGTAGCTTTTTCTCCAAAAGGGATTCTGGAATCCTCCAGGAGAAGAAAGCTATATTTCTGTTAGTAGAATGCACACGTCACATAGCAGCTCCTCAGAAACCTTCTCTCCAGTTTCTATCTGAAGATGTTTCCTTTCTCAACATATGCCTCAAAGCCCTCAACAATATCCCTTCACAAACTAAACAAAAACAGTGTTAGGATACAGCTCAATGAAAAGAGAAGCTTAACTGTGTGAACAGAATTCACGTGACACAGAGCAGCTTCACAGAAAGTTTCCTTCAGGTTTCTCTCTGAGGTTATTTCTTTTTCAGGATATTCTAAATAGCATTTCAAAATGTCCTTTTTCAGATTGTACAGAAACAATGATTTCAAACTGCTCATTCCAAAGAATCATTTAACGCTATGAGATGAATACAAACATCACAAAAGAGTTGCACAGAAAGCTTCTCTCAAATTTTCGATGTAGGACATTTACTTGCAAGACACAGGCCTCTGGTTGCCATTTACTATCCCTTCCCAGAACCCTCAAAGACCGACTTTCAAACAGGGAAATGTAGAGTAAGGTTTAACCCTGTGAAAAGAATGGACATTTGAGAGGAGTTTCTTCGATTGCTTCTCTCTGTTTTTTATTGGACGCCATTTCACTTTTTGCTATAGTCTTCAAGGTGCTCTAAATATCACTCTTTTGGTTTCACAGGAACAGTGTTCAAACTGTGCCTTATGAGAAGAAAGTTATATCTCCCTGAATGGAATGCACACATCACCAAGCTGTTTCTCAGAAAGCTTCTCTACAGTTTTTATCTGACTATATTTCCTCCTTCAACATAGGCCGAATGTGATCCCAAATATCCCATCGCGGATCCATCCGCGAGGGAGTTTCCAAGCTGCGTAATGTAAAGAATGCTTCCTCCATGTGAGACGAATAAACATAAGAAAAAGCAGATTCATGGAAAGCTTCTTTCCAGTTTTTATCTGAAGATATTTCCTTTTTCATCATAGTCCTGAATGTGCTCCTGACGGTCCCTTCGTGGATCGGTCCATGGCAGTTTCCAAGCTGCGTAATGTAAAGAAAGCTTTATCTATGTGAGATGATTACACATATCACAGAGTAGTTTCCTAGAAAGCTTCTTTCCAGTTTTTGTCTGAGGCTATTTCCCTTTTCACCATCAGCATCAACATACTCCCGAATATCACTTTGTACCTGTTTCTCCAAAATGGTTTCCCCGATGCAGTATGAGAAGAGAGGTATAACATTGGGACTGGAATGCACTCGTCACAAACCAGTTCCTTGGAAAGCTTCTCTCCAGTTTCGGTCTAAACATATTTCCTTATTCTCCATAAGGATCAAAGTGCTCCCGAATATCCCATCACACGCTAAACATACACAGGGCTAGAAAACTGCTCAATGAAAAGAGAGGCTTATCTGAGTCAGAGGAATTAAGATGACAAAGAGCAATTTCACAGAAAGCTTCCTTCTGGATTTTACCTGGGGATATTTCTTTCTCCATATTCTAAGGATCGTTCCCAAATCTCCTACCTCCGATTTCACAAAAACAGTGAATTCAAGCTGCCCAATCCAAAGAATGGATTAACTCTATGAGAGGAATACACACATCACAAATCCGTTGCTCAGAACGTTTCTCTGCTTGTTTCATGTGAAGACGTCTCCTCGTTCACCACAAGCCTCTCGGGGTCACTAAATATCCCTTCACAGATCCTTCAAAGACAGAGTTTCGAAACTGGGCAACATAGAGTAAGCGTTAACTCTGTGAAATGAATGTACATGTCAGAGAGCAGATTATTGGAATGCCTCTTCCTCGAATTTAATTCAGAATATTTCAGTGTTCGACGTAGTCCTCAATGCGTTCCAAAATATCACTTTTTCGGTTTCACAGGAGCAGAGTTCAAACACTGCCTTGTGAGGAAAGAGGTATAATTCCCAGAGTGGAATGCATACATCACAAAGTAGTTTCTCAGAAATCTTCTATCCAGTTTTTCTCTGAAGATAGCTCCTCTTTCACCGTAGGCATGAATGTGTTCCTGAATGTCCCTTTGTGGATATGTGCATGACGGAGTTTCCAAACTACATAATATAATTAAAATTTTAACTACACGAGATGAATAAATATATCTAACAAAGCAGTTTCACAGAAATCTTGTTTCCGATTTTTTGTCTGAGGATATTTCCTTTTTCACAATAGTCCACTCCAGAATATCTCTTGGTAGCTTTTTCTCCAAAAGGGATTCCGGAATCCTCTAGGAGAAGAAAGGTATATTTCTGTGAGTGGAATGCACACGTCAAAAAACAGCTCCTCAGAAAGCTTCTCTGCAGTTTCTATCTGAAGACGTTTCCTTTTTCACCATAAGCCTCAAAGCCCTCCAGAATATCCATTCGCAGACTAAACAAAAACAGTGATATGATACAGCTCAATGAAAAGAGAAGCTCAATTCTTGAGCAGAATTCATGTGACACACAGCAGTTTCACAGGAAGCTTCCTTCTGGTTTCTCTCTGAGGTTATTTCTTTTTCAGGATATTCTAAAAATCGTTTCCATATGTACTTTCTCAGATTCCACAGAAACAGTGTTTACAAACTGCCCAATCCAAACAATGATTTAAATCTATGAGATGAATACAAATATCACAAAAGTGTTGCACAGAAAGCTTCTCTCCGATTGTCGATGGAAAATATTTCTTTGCCTCACACAGGCCTCTGGTTGCCAGTTACTATCCCTTCACAGAACCCTCAAAGACCGACTTTCAAACTGGGAAATGTAGAGTAAAATTTAACCCTGTGGAAAGAATGGACATGTCAGAGAGCAGTTTCTTCGAGTGCTTCTTTCTGTTTTTTATTGGGCGTTATTTCACTTTTTTGCCATAGTCTTCAATATGCTCTTAATATCACTCTTTTGGATTACAGTAACAGTGTTCAAACTGTGCCTTATGAGAAGAAAGTTGTTTCTCGATGAGTGGAAAGCTCACATCACCAAGCGGTTTCTCAGAAAGCTTCTCTCCAGTTTTTATCTGACTATATTTCCCATTTCAGCATAGGCCCGAATGTGATTCAAATATCCCTTCATGCATCCATGCACGAGGCAGTTTCCAAGCTGCATAATGTAAAGGAAGCGTCATCTATGTGAGATGAATAAACATGGCAAAAAGCAGATTCACAGAAATCTTCTTTCTAGTTTTTATCTGAAGATATTTCCTATCTCACCATAGTCCAGAATGTGTTCCTGAAGGTCCCTTCATGGATCAGTCCATGACAGTTTCCAAGCTGTGTAATGTAAAGAAAGCTTTATCTACATGAGATGATTACACATATCACAGAGTAGTTTCTTAGAATGCTTCTTTCCATTTTGTCTGAGGCTATTTTCCTTTTCACCAATGGGAATAACATGCTCCCGAATATCACTTGGTACCTGTTTCTCCAAAAGGGTTTCCCTGACCCTGTATGAGAAGAGATGTGTAACACTGTGACTGGAATGCACAAGTCACAAAGCAGCTCCTCAGAAAGCTTCTTTCCAGTTTCTATCTCAATTCGTTTCCTATCTCACCGTAAGACTCAAAGCGCTCCTGAATATCTCTTCACAGAATAAACAAAAACGTGTTATGATACAGCACAATGAAAAGAGAAGCTTAACTGTGTGAGCGGAATTCACGTGACACAGAGCAGTTTCACAGAATGCTTCCTTCTGGTTTCCCTCTGAGGTTATTTCTTTTTCAGGATATTCTAAAGAGCGTTTCCAAATGTCCTTTCTCAGATTCCATACAAACAGTGATTTCAAACTGTTCCATCCAAAGAATGATTTAACTCTATGAGATGAATACAAACATCTCAAAAGAGTTGTGCAGAAAGCTTCTCTCCGATTTTCGGTGAAAGACATTTCCTTCCCTCACACAGGCCTCCGGTTACCACTTACGATCAATTTGCAAAACACTCAAAGACCGCCTTTCAAACTGGGAAATGTAGAGTAAGCTTCAACCCTGTGAAAAGAATGGAGATGTCAGAGAGCAGTTTCTTTGAGTGCTCCCTTCTGTTTTTTATTGGACGATATTTCTCTTTTTGCCATAGTCTTCAATGTGCTCTGAATATCACTCTTTTCGCTGTAGAGGAACACGGATCAAACTGTGCCTTATGAGAAGAAAGTTATAACACCCTGAGTTGAATGCACACATCATCAAGCAGTTTCTCAGAAAGCTTCTCTGAGTTTTTATCTCACTATATTTCCTATTTCACCATAGCCCCGAATGTTTTCCCAAATTTCCCTTCGTGGATTCATCCACTAGGGAGTTTCCCTGCTGTGTATTGTAAAGAAAGCTTCATCTATGTGAGATGAATAAACATAGCAAAAAGCAGGTTCACAGAAAGCTTCTTTCCAGTTTTTATCTGAAGATATGTCCTTTTTCACCATAGTCCAGAATGTGCTCCTGAAGGTACCTTCGTGGGTCCGTCCATGAGAGTTTCCACGCTGCATAATGTTAAGAAACCTTTATCTATGTGAGATGATTACACATATCACAGAGTAGTTTCCTGGAAAGTTTCTTTTCAGTTTTTCTCTGAGGCTATTTCCCTTTTCACCATCGGCATTAATATGCTCCTGAATATCACTTGGTATCTGTTTCTCCAAAAGAGTTTCCCCGACAGTGTATGAGAAGAGAGGTATAACACTCTGAGCGGAATGCATACGACACAAAGCCGTTCCTCGGAAAGTTCTCTCCGGTTTCCGTCTGAACATATTTACTTTTTCACCATAAGCCTCAAAGTGCTCCCGAATATCCCATCACATGTTAACATACACAGGGTAAGAAAACTGCTCAATGAAAACAGAGGCTTAACTGTGTGAGAGGATTTAAAACGACACAGTGTAGTTTCACAGAAAGCTTCCTTCTGGTTTTACCTGAGAAAATTTCTTTCTCCGTGTTCTAAGAATCGTTCCCAAATGTCCTTCCTCAGATGCTGCAAAAACAATGATTTCAACCTGCTCAATTCAAGGAATTATTTAACTCTATGAGACAAATACACACATCGCAAGGAAGTTGCTCATAAAGTTTCTCTGCATGTTTCATCGGAAGACATTTCCTCACTCAACATAAGCCTCCGGGCGTCACTAAATATCCCTTGACAGATTCTTCAAATACAGAGTTTCAAAACTGACCAACATAGAGTAAGCATTAACTCTGTGAAGCGAATGTACATATCTGAGAGCAGATTCTTGGAATGCTTCTTCCTCGATTTTATTTCAGCATATTTCACTATTTGCTGCAGTCCTCAATGCGCTCCGAAATATCACATTTTCGGTTTCACAAGAACAGTGTTCAAAAACTGCCTTGTGAGAAAAGTGGTATAACTCCCTGAGTGGAATGCATACATCACAAAGTAGTTTCTCAAAAGGCTTCTATCCAGTTTTTTTCTGAAGCTATCTGGTCTTTTACCGTAGGCCTGAATGTGCTCTCGAATGTCCCTTCATGGATCCGTGCATGAAGGTGTTTCCAAACAGCACAATAAAAGAAACTTTCTAACTCTGCAACATTAATAAATATATCTAACACAAAGCAGTTTCACAGAAATATTATTTTCACTTTTTGTCTGAGGATATTTCCTTCTTCACCAGAGGCATCCCTATACTCTCAAATGTCTCTCGGTAGCTTTTGCTCCGAAAGGGATTCCGGAATCCTCTAGGAGAAGAAAGATATATTTCTGTGAGTGGAATGCACCCATCACAAAGGAGCTCCTGAGAAAACATTTTTTCGATTTCAATCTGAAGCCTTTTCCTTTCACACTATGCGTCTCAAAGCACTCCTGAATATCCCATCTCAGACTAAACAAAAACAGTGTTATGATACTGCTCAATGAAAAGAAAAGCTTAACTGTGTGAGGGGAATTCATGGGCTACAGAGCAGTTTCACAGAAAGTTTCCTTCTGGTTTCTCTCTGAGGTTATTTCTTTTTCACGATATTCTAAACAGCATTTCCAGATTTCCTTTCTCAGATTCCACAGAAACAGTGATTTCAAACTGCTCAATCCAAAGAATGATTTAACTCTCTGAGGTGAATACAAGCATCACAAAAAAGTTCCGCAGAAAGCTTCTCTCCACTTTTTGATAGAAGACATTTCCTTGTTCGACACAGGCCTCTAGTTGCCACTTACTATCCCTTCGCAGAACCCTCAAAGACTGACTTTGAAACTAAGAAATGTAGAGTAAGCTTTAACCATGTGAAAAGAATGGACATGTCAGAGAGCAGTTTCTTCGAGTCCTTCTTTCTGGTTTTTATTGGACGTCATTTCACTTTTTGCCATAGTCTTCAATGTGCTCCAAATATCACTCTTTTGTTTTTCCAGGAACAGTGTTCAAACAGTGCCTTATGAGAAGAAAGTTATAACTCCCTGAGTGGAATGCACACGACACCAAGCAGTTTCTCAGAAAGCTTCTCTCCAGTTTTTATCTGACTATATGTCCTATTTCACCACAGGCCTGAATGTGATCCCAAATATCCCTTCACGGACAGATCCACGAGGGAGTTTCCAAGCTGCATAATGCACACAAAGCTTCATCTATGTGAGATGAATAAACATATCAAATAGCAGATTCCCAGAAAGCTTCTTACCACTTTTTATCTGAAGACATTTCCTTTTTCACCATAGTACAGAAAGTGCTCCTGAAGGTCCCTTCGTGGACCCATCCATGACAGTTTCCAAGCTGTGTAAGGTAAAGAAAGCTTTATCTATATGAGATGATTACACATATCACAAAGCAGTTTCCCAGAAAGATTATTTCCAGTTTTTTTCGAGGCTATTTCCCTTTTCACCATCAGCATAAACATGCTCTCGAATATCACTTGGTACCTGTTTCTCCAAAAGGGTTTTCCTGACGTTGTATGAGAAGGGAAGTATATCACTGTGAGTGTAATACTCACGTCACAAAGCAGTTCCTTGGAAAGCTTCTCTCCATTTTCGGTCTGAGCATATTTCCTTTTTCACCATAAGCCTCAAACTGCTCCCGAATATCCCATCATATGCTCAACATACGCAGGGTAGAAAACTTCTCAGTGTAAAGAGAGGCTTATCTGTGTGAGAGGAATTAAGACAACACAGAGCAGTTTCACAGAAAGCTTCCTTCTGGATTTTAAGTGAGGATACTTCTTTCTCCATATTCTAAGGATCGTTCCCAAATGTCCTTCCTCAGATTCCACAAAAACAGTGATTTCAAGCTCCTCAATCCGAAGAATGGTTTAACTCTATGAGACGAATACACACATCGCAAAGCAGTTGCTCAGAATGTTTCTGTGCAGGCTTCATCAGAAGATGTTTCCTTGCTCACCACAAGCCTCCAGACGTCACTAAATATCCCTTCCAGATTTTTCAAAGACAGGATTTCAAAAATGGGCAACATAGAGTAAGCATTAACCCTATGAAGTGAATGCACATATAACAGAGCTGATTCTTGGAAGGCTTCTTCCTCAATTTTATTTCAGTATGTTTCACTATTCGCCATAGTCCTCAATGCATTCCAAAATATCACTTTTTCGGTTTCTCAGAAACAGTGTTCAAACACAGCCTTGTGAGAAAAGAGGTACAACTGCCTGAGTGGAATGCATGCATCACAAAGTACTTTGTTAGAAAGTATCTATCCAGTTTTTATCTGAAGATATCTCCTCTTTCACCCTTGGCCTTAATGTGCTCCCGAACGTCCCTTCACGTATCTGTGCCTGACAGAGTTTCCAAACTGTGTAATATAAATAAAGTTTTAACTATTCGAGATGAATAAATATATCTAACACAAGGCAGTTTCACTGAAATGTTCTTTCCAGTTTTTGTCTGAGAATATTTCCTTTTCACTAGAGTTGTCGCTATTCTCCCAAATATCTCTTGGTAGCTGTTTCTCCACAAGGGACTCCGGAATCCTCTAGGAGAAGAAAGGTATAATTCTGTGAGTGGAATGCACACGTCACAAAGCAGGTCCTCAGAAACCTCTCCAGCTTCTATCTGAAGATGTTTACTTTCTCACCAGAAGGCTCCAAGCCCTCCACAATATCCCTTCTCAGACTAAACAAAAACAGTGTTATGACACAGCTCAATGAAAAGAGAAGCTTAACTCTGTGAGCGGAATTCACGTGACAAAGAGCAGTTTCACAGAAAGCCTCCTTCTGGTTTCACTCTGAGGTTATTTCTTTTTCTGGATATTCTAAAGAGCGTTTACAATTGTCCTCCCTCAGATTCCACAGAAACAGTGACTTAAAACCGCTCAATCCAAAGTGTGATTTAACTCTATGAGATGAACACAAATATTACAAAGGAGTTTTGAAGAAAGCTTCTCTCTGATTTTTGATGGAAGACATTTCCTTGGCTCACACAGGCCTCCCGTTGCCACCTTCTATCCAGTCGCAGAAACCTCAAAGACCGACTTTCAAACTGGGAAATGTAGAGGAATCTTTAACCCTGTGAAAAGAATGGACATGTCAGAGAGCAGTTTCTTCGAGTGCTTCTTTCTGTTTTTTATTGGACGTCATTTCACTTTTTGCCATAGTTTTCAATGTGCTAGGAATATCACTATTTTGGTTTTACAGGAACAGTGTTCAAACTGTACCTTATTAAAAGAAAGTTATAATTCTCTGCGTGGAATGCACACATTACCAAGCAGTTTCTCAGAAAGCTTCTCTTCAGTTTTTATCTGACTATATTTCCTCTTTCACCATAGGCCTGAATATTATCCCAAATATCCCTTTGTGGATCCATCCTCGAGAGAGTTTCCAAGCTGTGTTATGTAAAGAAAGCTTCATCTATGTGAGATGAATAAACATAGCAAAAAAAAGAATCACAGAAAGCTTCTTTCCAGTTTTTATGTGAAGATATTTCCTTTTTCACCATAGTCCAGAATTTGCTCCCAAAGGTCCCTTTGTGGATCCGCCCATGACAGTTTCCGAGCTCCGTAATATAAAGAAAGCTTTATCTATGTGAGATGATTACACATATCACAAAGGAGTTTCCTAGAAAGTTTCTTTCCAGTTTTTGTCTGAGTCTATTTCCCTTTTCACCGTCAGCATCAAATTGCTCCCGAATATCACTTGGTATCTGTTTCTCCAAAAGGGTTTCCTTGATGCTGTATGAGAAAAGAGGTATAATATTGTGACTGGAATGCACACGTCACAAAGCAGTTTCTGTGAAAGCTTCTCTTCCTTTTCGGTTTGAACATATTTTCTTTTTCACCGTTATCCTCAATGTGCTCCCGAATATCCTATCACACGCTAAACATACAAAGTGTTAGAAAACTGCTCAATGAAAAGAGAGCCTTATCTGAGTGAGAGGAATTAAGACTACACAGAGCAGTTTCACAGAAAGCTTCCTTCTGGATTTCACCTGTGGATATTTCTTTCTCCATATTCTAAGGGTCGTTCCCAAATGTCCTGCTTCAGATTCCACAAAAACAGTGATTTCAAGCTGCTCAATCCAAAGAACAGTTTAAATCTAGGAGACGAATACACACATCGCAAAGCAGTTGCTCAGAACGTTTCTCTGCAGGTTTCCTCGGTAGACGTTTCCTCACTCACCACATGCCTCCGGACGTCACTAAATATCCCTTCACAGATTTTTCTAAGACAGAGTTTCGAAACTGGGCAACATACAGTAAGCATAAACTCTGTGAATTGAATGCATATATCAGAGATCTGATTCTTGGAACGCATATTCCTCGATTTTATTTCAGTATATTTCACTATTCGCCACAGTCCTCAATGTGTTCCGAAATAATCACTTTTTTGCTTTCACAGGAACAGTGTGCAGACACTGAGTTGTGAGGAAAGAGGTATAACACCCTGAGTGGAATGCCTACATCACAAAGTAGTTTATCAGAAAGATTCTATCCAGTTTTTTTCTGAAGATATCTTCTCTTTCACCATAGGGCTGCATGTGCTCCCGAATGCCCCTTTGTGGGTATGTGCATGACGGAGTTTCCAAACTGCGTAATACAATTAAACTTTTAACTCTGCGAGATGAATTAATATATCAAACACAAGGCAGTTTCACAGAAATCTTCTTTCCAGTTTTTGTCTGAGGATATTTCCTTTTTCACCAGGGTCGTCACTATACTTCCGTATATCTCTTGGTAGCTTTTTCTCCAAAAGGGATTCCAGGATCCTTTAGGAGCAGAAATGTATATTTCTGTGCAAACTGCTCAATTCAAACAATTATTTAACTCTATGAGATCAATTGAAACATCACAAATAGTTGTGCAGAAAGCTTCTCTCCAATTATCTGTGGAAGACATTTCCTTGCCTCACACAGGCCTCCTGTTGCCACTAACGATCCCTTCACAAAAGACTCAAAGAATGACTTGCAACCTGGGAAATGTAGAGTAAGCTTTAACCCTATGAAAAGAATGGACATATCAGAGAGCAGTTTCTTTGAGTGCTTCTTTCTGTTTCTTATTGGATGCCATTTTACTTTTTGCTATATTCCTCAAACTGCTCTGAATATTACTCTTTTGGTTTCACTGGAACAGTGTTCAAACTTTGCCTTATGAGAAGAAAGTTATAACTCCCTGAGTGGAATGCACACATCACCTAGCAGTTTCTCAGAAAGCTTCCCTTCAGTTTTTATCTGAATATATTTGTTATTTCACCATAGTCCCGAATGTGATCCCAAATATCCCTTCACGGATCCATCCAAGAAGGAGTTTCCAAGCTGCGTAATGTAAAGTAAGCTTCATCTCTGTGAGATGAATAAACATAGCAAAAACCAGATTCATAGAAAGCTTCTTTCCAGTTTTTATCTGAAGATATTTCCTTGTTCACCATAGTCCTGAATGTGCTCCCGAATGTGCCTTCGTGGAACCGTTCATGATATTTTCCAAGCTGCATAATGTAAAGAAAGCTTTATCGATGTGAGATGATTACACATATCACAGAGTAGTTTCCAAGAAAGCTTCTTTCCAGTTTTTGTCTGAGGTTATTTCCCTTTTCACCATCAGCATCAACATGCTCCCGAATATCTCTTCGTACCTGTTTCTCCAAAAAGGTTTCCCCGACGCTGTAAGGGAAGAGAGGTATAACACTGTGAGTGGAATGCACACATCACAAAGCAGTTTCTCGGAAAGCTTCTCTCCAGTTTCGGTCTGAACATATTTCCATTTTCACGTAAGCCTCAACGTGCTCCTGAATATCCCATCACATGCTAAACACACACAGGGTTAAAAAACTGCTCAATGAAAGGAGAGGCTTAACTGAGCGAGAGGAATTAATACGACACAGTGCAGTTTCACCGAAATCTTCCTCTGGCTTTTACCTGAGGATATTTCTTTCCCCATATTCTAAGGATCATTGCCAAATATCCTTCCTGCGATTCCACAAGAATAGTGATTTCAAGCAGCTCAATCCAAAGAATTGATTAACGCTATGAGACGAATACACACATAACAAAGCAGTTGCACAGAAAGTTTCTGTGCAGGTTTCATCGGAACATGTTTCTGTGCTCACCACAGGCCTCCGGGCTTCACTAAATATCCTTTCACAGATTCTTTATAGACAGAGTTTCAAAACTGGACAACATAGATTAAGCATTAACTCTGTGAAGTGAATGCACATATCATAGAGCAGTTTCTTGGAACGCTTCTTCCTCAATTTTATTTCAGTATATTTCACTATTCGTCATAGTCCTCAATGTGCTCTGAAATATCACCTTTTTGGTGTCCCAGGAACAGTGTCCAAACACTGCCTTGTGGGAATGGCGGTATAAATCCCTGAGTGGAATGCATGCATCTCAGAGTAGTTTCTCAGAAAGCTTCTATCCAGTTTTTATCTGAAGATATCTCCTCTTCACCACAGGCCTTAATGTGCTCCCGAATGTCCCTTCACGTATCCATGCATTACGGTGTTTCCAAACTGCGTAATATAAGAAAAGTTTTAAATGTGCGAGATGAATAAATATATCTAACACAAAGCAGTTTCACAGAAATCTTCTTTCCAGTTTTTGTCTGAGGATATTTCCTTTTTCACCATAGCCGTCCCTAGACTCTTGAATGTCCCTTGGTAGCTTTTTTTCTATAAGGGATTCCAGAACCCTCTAGGAGAAGAAAGGTATATTTCTCTGAGTGGAATACACATGTCACAAAGCAGCTCCTCAGAAAGTTTCTCTCCAGTTTCTATCTGAAAACGTTTTCTTTCTCACCTTAATCCTCAATGCGCTCCTGAATATCCCTTCTCAGACTAAACAAAAACAGTGTTATGATACTGATCAATGAAAAGAGAAGCATAGCTGTGCGAGCGGAATTCATGTGACATAGAGAAGTTTCACAGAAAGCTTCCTTCTGGTTTCTATCTGACGTTATTTCTTTTTCAGGATATTCTAAAGGGCGTTTCCAAAAGTCCTTTCTCAGATTCCACAGAAAGAGTGATTTCAAACTGCTCAGTACAAAGAATGATTTAACTCTATGAGATGAATACAAACATCACAAAAGAGTTGCGCAGAAAGCTTCTCTCCAATTTTCTATGGAAGACATTTCCTTGCTCGACAAAGGCCTCCGGTTGCCACTTGCTATCCCTTCGCAGATCGCTAAAAGACTGACTTTCAAACTGGGAAATGTAGAGTAGGCTTTAACCCTGTGAAAAGAATGGACATGTCAGAGAACAGTTTCTTCAAGTACTTCTTTCTGTTCTTTGTTGGATGACATTTCACTTTTTCCCATAGTATTCAATGTGCTGCGAATATCACTCTTTTGGTTATACGGTAACAGTGTTCACACTGCGTCTTACAAGAAGAAATTATAACATTCTCAGTGGAATGCACACGTCACGAGGCAGTTTCTCAGAAAGCTTCTCTCCAGTTTTTATCTGACTATATTTCCTATTTCATGGTAGCCCGAATGTTATCCCAAATAACCCTTCATGGACCCACCCACGAGGAGGTTTTCAAGCTTCGTAATGTAAATAAAGCTTCATCTATGTGAGATGAATAAACACAGCAGAAACCAGAATCACAGAAAGCTTCTTTCCAGTTTTTTTCTGAAGATATTTCCTTTTTCACCATAGTTCTGAATGTGTTCCCGAAGGCCCCTTCGTGGATCCATCCATGACAGTTTCCAAGCTCTGTAATCTAAAGAAAGCTTTATCTATGTGGGATGATTACATATATCACAGAGTAGTTTCCTAGAAAGCTTCTTTGCTGTTTCCCCGATGCTGAGTGAGAAGAGAGGTACAAGACTGTGCGTGGAATGCACACGTCACAAAGCAGTTCCTAGGAAATCTTCTCTCCAGTTTCTGTCTGAACTATTTTCGTTTTCACTGTAAGCCTCAAAGTGCTCCTGAATATCCCATCACACGATAAACATAAACAGGGTTAGATAACTGCTCAATGAAAACAGAAGCTTAACTGAGCGAGAGGAATTAAGACGACACAGAGCAGTTTCATAGATAGCTTCCTTCTGGATTTTACTTGAGGATATTTCTTTCTCCATATTCTAAGGATCGTTCCCAAATGTCCTTCCTCAGATTCCACAAAAACAGTGATTTCAAGCTGCTCAATCCAAACAATGGTTTAACTCTATGAGACGAATAAACACATTGCAAAGCAGTTGCTCAGAAAGTTTCTCTGCAGGTTTCATCAGAAGGCATTTCCTTGCTCACCACAAGCCTCCAGGCGTCACTAAATATCACTTCACTGATTCTTCAAAGACAGAGTTTCCAAACTGGGCAACATAGAGTAAGCATTAACTCTTTGAAGTGAATGCACATATCAGAGAGCAGATTCTTGGAAGGCTTCTTCCCCGATTTTATTTCAGTATATTTGACTATTAGCCATAATCCTCAAAGCGCTCCGAAATATCACTTTTTCAGTTTCACATGAACAGTGTTCAAACACTGCCTTGTGAGAAAAGAGGTATAACTCCTTGAGTGGAATGCATACATCACAAAGTAGTTTCTCAGAAAGCTTCTATCCAGTTTTCATCTGAAGATATCTCCTCTTTCACCATAGGCCTGAATGTGCTCCAGTATGTCCCTTCGCGGAGCCGTGCATGATGGAGTTTTCAAACTGCATAATATAAGGAAGGTTTTAACTATGGGAGATGAATAAATATATCTAACACAAAGCAGTTTCACAGAAATATTCTTTCCAGTTTTTGTTCAAGGATATTTCCTTTTTCTCCATAGCCGTCCCAATACTCCCGAATGTCTCTTGGTAGCTTTTTCTCTAAAAGGGATCCCGGAATCCTCTGTGATATGAAAGGCATATTTCTGTGAGTGGAATGCTTACGTCACAAAGCAGCTCCTGAGAAAGCTTCTGTCCAGTTTCTATCTGAAGACGTTTCCTTACTCTCCATAAGCCTCAAAGCACTCCTGAATATTCCTTCTCAGACTAAACAGAAACAATGTTATGATACTGCTCAATGAAAAGAGAAGCTTAACTGTGTGAGTGGAATTCACGTGACAGAGACCAGTTTCACAGAAAGCTTACTTCTGGTTTCTCTCTGAGGTTATTTCTTTTTAGGATATTCTAAAGTGCGTTTCCAAATGTCCTTTCTCAGATTCCACAGAAACAATGATTTCAAACTGCTCAATAAAAAGAATGATTTAACTCTATGAGATGAATACAAACATCACAACAGAGGTGCACAGAAATCTTCTCTCCGATTTTCGATGGAAGACATTTCCTTGCTTGACACAGGCCTCCGGTTGCCACTTACTAACCCTTCGCAGAACACTGAAAGACCGACTTTCATACTGGGAAATGCAGAGTGGGCTTTAATCCTGGTAAAGAATGGACATGTCAGAGAGCAGTTTTTTCGAGTGCTTCTTTCCATTTTTTATTGAACGACATTTCACTTTTTGCCATAGTCTTCAATGTGCTCTGAATATCACTCTTTTGGTTTTACAGGAACAGTATTTAAACTGTGCCTGATGAGTAGAAAGTTATAACTCCCTGAATGGAATGCACACATCACCAAGAAGTTTCGTAGAAAGCTTCCCTCCAGTTTTTACCTGACTATATTTCCTCTTTCACCATAGGCCCGAAGGTGATCTCAAATATCCTTTCACGGGATCCATCCACGAGAGAGATTCCAAGCTGCGTAATGTAAACAAGCTTCATCTATGTGAGATGAATAAACATACAAACAGCAGATTCACAGAAACTTCTTTCCACTTTTTATCTGAAGATATTTCCGTTTTCACCACAGTCCTGAATGTACTCCCAAAATTCTCTTCTTGTATTTGTCCATGACAGGTTCTAAGCTGGATAATGCAAAGAAAGCTTTATCTATGTGAGTTGATTACACATATCACAGAGGAATTTCCTAGAAAGCATCTTTCCAGTTTTTGTCTGAGGCTATTTCCCTTTTCACCATCAGCATCAACATGCTCCCCAATATCACTTGGTACCCGTTTCTCCAAAACGGTTCCCCAACTTGTATGAGAAGAGAGGTATAACACTCTAACTGGAACACACACATCACAAAGCAGTTCCTCGGAAAGATTCTCTCCAGTTTCCATCTGAACATATTTCCTTTTTCACCGTAAGCCTCAAAGTGCTGCGAATATCCCATCACACACTAAGCATACACGGGATAAGAAATTGCTCAAATAAAAGGGAGGCTTAACTGAGTGAGAGGATTTAACACGACATAGTGTACTTTCACAGAAAGCTTCCTTCTGGATTTTACCTGAGGATATTTCTTTCTCCATATTCTAAGGATTGTTCCCAAATGTCCTTCCTCAGATGCCGCAAAAACAGTGATTTCAACCTACTCAATCCAAGGAATGATTTAACTCTATAAGACGAATACACACATAGCAAGGAAGTTGCTCACAAAGTTTCTGTGCATGCTTCATCGGAAGAAATTTCCTCGCTCTACATAAGCCTCTGTGCATCACTAAATATCCCTTGACAGATTCTTCAAATACAAAGTTTCGAAACTGAGCCATATAGAGTAAGCATTAACTCTGTGAAGTGAATGCACATATCAGAGAGCAGATTCTTGGAATGCTTCTTCCTCGATTTTATTTCAGCATATTTCACTATTCACCATAGTCCTCCATGCGCTCTGAAATATCACATTTTCGGTTTCACAAGAACAGTGTTCAAAAACTGCCTTGTGAGAAAAGTGGTATAACTCCCTGAGTGGAATGCATACATCACAAAGTAGTTTCTCAGAAAGGTTCTATCCAGTTTTTATCTGAAGATATCTGCTCTTTCACCGGAGGCCTGAATGTGCTCTTAAATGTCCCTTCATGGATACGTGCATGAAGGTGTTTCCAAACAGCACAATAAAAGAAACTTTCTAATTCTGAGAGATTAATAAATATATATAACACAAAGCAGTTTCACAGAAATATTCTTTTCACTTTTTGTTCTAGGATATTTCCTTCTTCACCAGAGCTGTCCCTATAATCTCAAATGTTTCTTTGTAGCGTTTTCTCTGAAAGGGATTCCGGAATCCTCCAGGAGAAGAAAGGTATATTTCTGTGAGTGGAATGCACACGTCACAAAGCAGCTCCTCAGGAAGCTTTTTCTGGTTTCTATCTGAAGTCGTTTCCTTTCCCACCATGTGTCTCAAAGCGCTCCTGAATATCCCTTCTCAGACTAAACAAAAACAGTGTTATGATACTGCTCAATGAAAAGAGAAGCTTAACTGTGTGAACAGAATTCACGAGCTACAGAGAAATTTCACAGAAAGCCTCCTTCTGGTTTCTCTCTGAGGTTATTCTTTTTCAGGATATCTAAAGAGCGTTTCCAAATGTCCTTTCTCAGATTACACAGAAACAGTGATTTCAAACTGCTCAATCCAAAGAATGATATAACTCTATGAGATGAATACAAACATCACAAAAGAGTTCCACAGAAATGTTCTCTCCAGTTTTCGATGGAAGTCATTTCCTTGCTTGACACATGCCTCCTGTTACCACTTACTATCCTTTCACAGAACCCTCAAAGGACGACTTTCAAACTGGGAAATGTACAATAAACTTTAACCCTGTGAAAAGAATGGACAAGACAGAGAGCAGTTTCTTCAAGTCCTTCTTTCTGTTTTCTATTAGACGGCATTCCACTTTTTGCCATAGTCTTCAATGTGCTCTGAATATCACTCTTTTGGTTTTACAGGAACAATGTTCAAACTGTGCCTTATGAGAAGAACGTCAAAACCCCCTGATTGGAATGCTGACATCACCAAGCAGTTTTACAGAAAGCTTCTCTCCAGTTTTTATGTGATTATATTTCCTCTTTCACCATAGACCCGAATGTGATCCCAAACATCCTTTCGCTGATCCATCCACAAGGGAGTTTCCAAGCTGTGTAACATAAAGAGAGCTTCATCTCTGTGTGATGAATAAACATGGCCAAAAGCAGATTCACAGAAAGCTTCTTTCCAGTTTTTATCTGAAGATATTTCCCTTTTCACAATTGTCGTCAATGTGTTCCTGAAGGTCCCTTCTTGGATCCGTCCATGAGAGTTTCCAAGCTGCGTAATGTAAAGAAAGCTTTATCTATGTGAGCTGGTTACACATATCACAGAGTAGTTTCCTAGAAAGCATCCTTCCAGTTTTTGTCTGAGACTATTTTCCTTTTCACCGTTGGCATCAACATGCTCCCGATTATCTCTTGGTACCTGTTTCTTCTAAAGGGTTTCCCTGATGCTGTATGAGAAGAGAGGTATAACACTGGGACTGGAATGCACATGTCACAGAGCAGTTCCTCCAAAAGCTTCTCTCCAGTTTCGGTCTGAACATATTTCCTTTTTCACCATAAGCCTCAAACTGCTCCCGAATATCCCATCACACACTGAACATACACAGGGTTAGAAAACTGCTCACTGAAAAGAGAGGCTTAACTGAGTGATAGGAATTAGGACGACACAGAGCAGTTTCACAGAAAGCTTCCTACTGGATGTATCCTGAGGATATTTCTTTCTCCATAATCTAAGCATCGTTCCCAAATGTCTTCCCTCAGTTTCCACAAAAACAGTGATTTCAAGCTGCTCAATCAAAAGAATGGTTTAACTCTATGAGAAGAATACACACATCAGAAAGCAGTGGCTCAGAAAGTTTCTCTGCAGGATTCATCAGAAGACGTTTCCTTGCTCACCAGAAGCCTCCGGGTGTCACTAAATATCCCTTCACAGATTTGTCAAAGACAGAGATTCGAAACTGGACAACATTGATTCTGTGAAATGAATGCACATATCAGAGAGTAGATTCTTGGAACGCTTCTTCCTAGATTTTATTTCAGTATATTTCACTATTTGCCATAGTCCTCAATGCACTCTGAAATACCACCTTTTTGGTTTCACAGGAACAGTGTTCAAACGCTGTCTTGTGAAAAAAAGAGGTATAACTCCCAGAGTGGAATGCGTATATCACAAAGTAATTTCTCCGAAAGCTTCTATCCACATTTATCTGAATATATCTTCTCTTTCACCGTAGGAGTGAATGTTCTCCTGAATGTCCCTTTGAGGATGCTTGCATGATGGAATTTCCAAACTGCATAATATAACAAAAGTTTTAACTATGCGAGATTAATAAATATATCTAACACAAAGCCGTTTCACAGAAATCTTCTTTCCAGTTTTTGTGTAAGGTTATTTCCTTTTTCACCATAGCCCTCCCTCTATGGTGGGCTCCCAAATGTATCTTGGTAGCTCTTTCTCCAAAAGGGATTCCGGAATCCTATAGGAGAATAAAGGTATATTTCTGTGAGTGGAATGCACACGTCACAAAACAGCTCCTCAGAAAGCTTCTCTCCAATTTCTATCTGAAGACATTCCCTTTCTCACTGTAAGCCTCAAATCCCTCCAGAATATCCCTTCGCAGACTAAACATAAACAGTGTTATGATACAGCTCAATGAAAAGAGAAGCTTAACTGTGTGAGGGGAATTCATGTGACACAGAGCAGTTTCACAGTAAGCTTCCTTCTGGTTTCTCTCTGAAGGTATTTATTTTTAAGGATATTCTAAAAAGCGTTTCCTAATGTCTTTTCCCAGATTCCACAGAAACAGCGATATCAAACTCCTCAATCCAAAGAATGATTTAACTCTATGAGATCAATACAGACATCACAAAAGAGTTGCGCAGAAATCTTCTCTCCGATTTTCAATGGAAGACATTTCCTTGCCTCACACAGGCTTCCGGTCGCCACTTGCTATCTCTTTGTAGAAACCTCAAACACCGACTTTCAAACTGGAAAATGTAGAGTAAGGTTTAACGCTCTGAAAAGAATGGACATGTCCAAGAGCAGTTTATTTGAGTGTTTCTTTCTGTGTTATTATTGGACATCATTTCATTTTTTTCCATAGTCTTCAATGTGTTCCGATTATCACTCTTTTGGTTTTACAGGGAACACGTTCAAATTGTGCCTTATTAGAAGAAAGTTATAACCCTGTGAGTGGAATGCACGCATCACCAAGCAGATTCTCAGAAATATTCTGCACAGTTTGCATCTGACTCTATGTCCTATTTCACCTGAGGCCCGAATGTGATCCCAAATATCCCTTTGCCGATCCATCCACAAGCTGCGTAAAGTAAAGAAAGCATCATCTCTGTGAGATGAATAAACATAGCAAAAAACAGATTCACAGAAAGCTTCTTTCCAGTTTTTATCTGAAGATATTTCCTTTTCACCATAGTCCAGAATGTGCTCCTGAAGGTCTCTTCGTGGATCCATTCATGACAGTTTCCAAGTTGTGTAATGTAAATAAAGCTTTATCTATGAGAGATGATGGCACATATCACAGAGTAGTTTCCTAGAAAGCTTCTTTACAGGTTTTGTCTGAAGCTATTTCCTTTTTCACCATCGGCATCATCATGTTCCCGAATATCACTTGGTATCTGTTTCTCCAAAAGGGTTTCCAAGATGCTCTATGAGAAGAGAGGCATAACACTGTGACTGCAATGCACACGTCACAAAGCAGTTCCTCAGAAAGCTTCTCTCCAGGTTCAGTCTGAACATATTTCCTTTTTCACCGTTAGCCTCATAGTGCTCCTGCATATCCCATCACACACTAAAAGTACACAGGGCTAGAAAACTGCTCAATGAAAAGAGAGGCTTATCTGAGGGAGACAAATTAAGACGACACAGAGCAGTTTCACAGAAAGCTTCCTTCTGGATTTTACCTGAGGATATATCTTTCTCCATATTCTAAGGATCGTTCCCAAATGTCCTTCCTCAGATTCCACAAAAACAGTGATTTCAAGCTGCTAAATCCAAAGAATGGTTTAACATCATGAGATGAATACACACACCACAAAGCAGTTGCTCAGAACGTTTCTCTGCAGGTTTCATCAGAAGGCGTTTCTCGCTCACCACAAGCCTCTGGGCGTCACTAAATATCCCTTCACAGATACTTCAAAGACAGAGATTCGAAACTGGGCAACATAGAGTAGGCATTAACTCCCTGAAGTGAATACACGTATCAGAGAGTAGATTCTTGGACCACTTCTTCCTCGATTTTATTTCAGTATATTTCAATATTCGCCATAGTCCTCAACGCGTTCCAAAATATCACTTTTTCTGTTTCACAGGAACAGTGTTCAAACACTGCCTTGTGAGAAAAGATGTATAACTCCCTGAGTGGAATGCATACATCCCATAGTAGTTTCTCAGAAAACTTCTAACCAGTTTTTCTCTGAAGATAACTCCTCTTTCACCTTAGGCCTGAATGTGCTCCCGAAATTCCCTTGGCAGATCTGTGCATGACAGAGTTTCCAAACTGCATAATATAATTAAAGTTTTAACTATGCGAGATGAATAAATATATCTAACCCAAAGCAGTTTCACAGATATATTCTTTCCAGTTTTTGTCTGATGATATTTTCTTTTTCACCATAGTTGTCAGTATACTCCCAAATATCTCTTTGTAGCTTTTTCTCCAAAAGGTATTCCCGAATCCTCTAGGAGAAGAAAGGTATATTTCTGTGAGTGTAGTGCACACGTCACAAAGCAGCCTTTCAGAAAGCTTTCCTCCAGTTTCTATCTGAAGACGTTTCCTTTCTCACTGTAAGCCTCAAAGCCCTCCAGAATATCCCTTGGCAGACTAAACAAAAGCAGTGTAATGATACAGGTCAATGAAAAGAGAAGCTTAACTGTGTGAGCGGAATTCACGTGAAACAGAGCAGTTTCACAGAAAGCTTCCTTCTCGTTTCTCTCTGAGGTTATTTCTTTTTCAGGATACTCTAAAGAGAGTTTCCAAATGTCCTTTCACAGATTCCACAATAACAGTGATTTCAAATTGCTCAATCCAAAGAATGATTTAACTCTATGACATCAATGCAAACATCACAAAAGAGCTGTACAGAAAGCTTCTCTCCGATTTTAGATGTAAGACATATCCTTGCCTCACACAGACCTCCAGTCGTCACTTACTATCTCTTTGCAGAACCCTCAAAGATCGATTTTCAAACTGGGAAATGTAGAGTAAACTTTAACCCTGTGAAAAGAATAGACATGTCAGAGAGCAGTTTCTTCAAGTGCTTCTTTCTGTTTTTTATTGGACGTCATTTCACTTTTTTCCATAGTGTTCAATGTGCTCGGAATATCACTCTTTTGGTTTTACAGGAAAAGTGTTCAAACTGTACCTTATTAGAAGAAAGTTATAACTCTCTGCGTGGAATGCACACATCTCCAAGAAGTTTCTCAGAAAGCGTCTCTCCAGTTTTTATCTGACTATATTTCCTCTTTCACCATAGGCCCGAATGTTATCACAAATAACAGAATCCATGAGAGAATTTCCAAGCTACATAATGTAAAGAAAGCTTCATCTATGTTAGATGAATAAACATAGCAAAACACAGATTCACAGAAGGCTACTTTCCAGTTTTTATCTGAAGATATTTCCTTTGTCACCATAGTCCAGAATGTGCTCCCGATGGTCCCTACATGGATCCGTCCATGACACTTTCCAAGCTGCGTAATATAAAGAAAGTTTTACCTATGTGAGATGATTACACATATCATAGAGGAGTTTCCTAGAAAGTTTCTTTCCGGTTTCTGTCTGAGTCTTTTCCTTTTTCACCATCAGCATCAACATGCTCCCAAATATCACTTGGTACCTGTTTCTCCAAAAGGGTTTCCCCGACGCTGTGTGAAAAGAGAGGTATAACATTGTGACTGGGATGTACACGTCACAAAGCAGTTTCTCTGAAAGCTTCTCTCCAGTTGTTGTCTCAACATATTTTCTTTTTCATCATTAGCCTCAAAGCGCCTCCGAATATTCCATCACACGCTAAACATACACAGGCTAGAAAACTGCTCAATGAAAAGGGAGGCTTAACAGAGTGAGAGTAATTAAGATGACACAGAGCAGTTACAGAGAAACCTTCCTACTGTATTTTTCCTGAGGATATTTCTTTCTCCATATTCTAAGGATCGTTCCCAAATGTCCTTCCTGAGATTCCACAAAAATAGTGATTTCAAGCTGCGAAATCCAAAGAACAGTTTAACTCTATGAGACGAATATACAAATTACAAAGCAGTTGTTCAGAAAGTTTCTCCGCAAGTTTCATTGGAAGATGTTTCCTCACTCACCACAGGACACCGGGTGTCAATAAATATCCCTTCACAGATTCTTCAAAGACAGAGTTTCGAAACTGAGCAACATAGAGTAAGCATTAACTCTGTGAAGTGAATTCACATATCAGAGAGCAGATTCCTGGAATGCTTCTTCCTCGATTTTATTTCAGTATATTTCACTACCTGCCATAGTCCTAAATGCGTTCTGAAATATCACTTTTTCTGTTTCACAGGAACAGTGTTCAAACACAGCCTTGTGAGAAAAGAGATATAACAAACTGAGTGGAATGCATACATCACAAAGTAGTTTCTCAGAAAGCTTCTATCCAATATTTTTCTGAAGATATCTCCTCTTCTCCATTGGACTTAATGTGCTGCCAAATGTCCCTTCGTGTATCCATGCATTATGGTGTTTCCAAACTGCATAATATAAGAAAAGTTTTAACTATGCGAGATGAGTAAATATATCTAACACAAAGCAGTTTCACAAAAATCTTCTGTCCAGTGTTTTCTGAGGATATTATCTCTTTTACCATAGCTGTCCCTAGACTCCCAAATGTCCCTTGATAGCGTTTTCTCCATAAGGGATTCCAGAACCCTCTAGGAGAAGAAAGGTATATTTCTCTGATAGGAATACACACGTCACAAAGCAGGTCCTCGGAAAGTTTCTCTCCAGTTTCTATCTGAAAACGTTGTCTTTCTCACCTTAAGCCTCAACGCACTCCTGAACAGACTAAACAAAAACAGTGTTATGATACTGACAATGAAAAGAGAAACATAACTGTGTGAGTGGAATTCACATGACACAGAGCAGTTTCACAGAAAGCTTCCTTGTTGTTTTCCTCTGAAGTTATTTCCTTTTCAGGATATTCTAAAGAGCGTTTCCAAATGTCCTTTCTCAGATTGCACAGAAACAGTGATTTCAAACTGCTCAGTACAAAGAATGATTTAGCCCTATGAGATGAATACAAACATCACAAGAGAGTTGCGCAGAAAGCTTCTCTCCAATTTTCGATGGAAGACATTTCCTTACTCGATGCAGGCCTCTGGTTGCCACTCATTGTCCCTTCGCAGAACCCTCAGAGACCGGCTTTCAAACTGGGAAATGTAGAGTAAGCTTTAACCCTGTGAAAAGAATTGACATGTCAGAGAGTAGTTTCTTCGAGTGCTTCTTTATGTTTTTTATTGGGTGACTTTTCACTTTTTGCCATAGTCTTCCATGTGTTCCCAACACCACTCTTCTGGTTTTACAGGAACCGTGTTGAAACTGCCTTATGAGAAAAAAGTTATAACTCCCTGAGTGGAATGCACACATCACCAAGCAGTTTTTCAGAAAGCTTCACTCCAGTTTTTATCTGAATATATTTCCTATTTCTCCATAGGCAAGAATGCGATCCCAAATATCCCTTCGCCGCCCCATCCACGAGGAAGTTTCCAAGCTGCATAATGTAAAGAAAGCTTCACCTACGTGAGATGAATAAACATAGCAAGAAGTAGATTCACAGAAAGCTTCTTTTCAGTTTTTATCTGAAGATAATTCCTTTTTCACCATAGTCCTGAATGTCCTCCCGAATGTCCCTTCGAGGATCTGTCCATGACAGCTTCCAAACTGCGTAATGTAAAGAAAGCTTTATCTATGTGTGATTATTACACATATCACAGAGTACTTTCCTGAAAAGCGTCTTTCCAATTTTTGTCTGAGGCTATTTCTCTTTTCACCATTGGCATCAACATGCTTCCGAATATCACCTGGTACCTGTTTCTCCAAAAGGGTTTCCCCGACACTGTATGAGAAGAGAGTTATAAAACTGTGAGTGGAATGCACACGTCACAAAGCAGTTCCTCAGAAGGCTTCTCTCCAGTTTCGGTCTGAACATATTTCCTTTTTCACCGTAAGCCTCATAGTGCTCCTGAATATCCCATCACACCCTAAACATACTCAGGGTTAGAAAACTGCTCAGTGAAAAAGAGGCTTAACTGAGCAAGAGGAATTAAGATGACACAGAGCAGTTACACAAAAAGCTTCCTTCAGATTTTACCTGAGGATATTTATTTCTCCATATTCTAAAAATCGTTGCCAAATATCCCTGCTCAGATTCCACAAAAACAGTGATATCAGGCTGCTCAATCCATAGAACAATTTACCTCTATGAGACGAATGGACACATCGCAAAGCAGTTGCTCAGAAAGTTTCTCTGCTGGTTTCATCAGATGACGTTTCATTGCTCACCATAAGCCTCCGGGCGTCATTAAATATCCCTTCACAGATTCTTCAAAGACAGAGTTTCGAAAGTGGGCATCATAGAGTAAGTGTTAACTTAGCATATCCATTAACATAGACTAAGCATTACTCTGTGAACTGAATGCACATATCAGAGAGCAGAATCTTGGAATGCTTCTTCCTCGATTTTATTTCAGTATATTTCATTATTCGCCATAGTCCTCAATGCGCTCCAAAATAATAGTTTTTTGGTTCCACAGGAACAGTGTTCAAATGCTGCCTTGTGACAAAAGAGGTATAACACCCTGAGTGGAATGCATAGACCACAAAGTAGTTTCTCAGAAAGCTTCCATCCAGTTTTTATCTGAAGACATCTCCTCCTTCAACGTAGTCCTGAATGTGCTCCGAATGTCCCTTTGCAGATCTGTGAATGACGTAGTTTCCAAATTGTGTAATATAAGAAAGGTTTTAACTATGTGAGATGAATAAATATATCTAACTCAAAGCAGTTTCACAGAAATCTTCTTTCCAGTTTTTGTCTGAGGATATTTGGTTTTTCACCATAGCTGTCCCTACATTCCCGAATGTCTCTTGGTAGCTTTTTCTCCAAAAGGTATTCCGGAATCCTCTCAGAGAAAAAAAGGGATATTTCTGTGAGTGTAATGCGCACGTCACAAAGCAGCTCCTCAGAAAGCTTCTCTCCAGTTTCTATTTGAAGATGTTTCCTTTCTCACCATGAGACTCAAAGCGCCCTTCTCAGATTAAACAAAAACAGTGTTATGATATTACCCAATGAAAGAGAAGCTTAACTGTTTTAGCGGAACTCACGTGGCAAAGACGTGAGCAGATTCACAGAAAGTTTCCTTCTGGGTTCTGTCTGAGGTTATTTCTGTATCAGGATATTCTAAATAGCGTTTCCAAATGTCCTTTCTCAGATTCCACAAAAATAGTGATTTCAAACTGCTCCATCGAAAGAATCATTTAACTCTATGAGATGAACACAAACATCACAAAAGAGTTGCGCAGAAAGTTTCTCTCCAATTTTTGATGGAAGACATTTCCTTGCTCGACACACGCCTCCACTTGCCACTTACTATCTTTTCGCAGAACCCTCAAAGACCAACTTTCAAACTGGGAAATGTAGAGTAAGCTTTAATCCTGTGAAAAGAATGGATGTGTCAGAGATCAGTTTCCTCGAGAGCTTCCCTCTGTTTTTTATTGGACGACATTTCACTTTTTGCCATCGTCTTCAATGTGCTCCAAATATCACTCTTTTTGTTTTACAGGAACAGTGTTCAAACTGTGCCTTATGAGAAGAATGTTATAACTCCCTGAGTGGAATGCTCACATCACCAAGCAGTTTCTCACAATTCTTCTCTCCAGTTTTTATCTGACTACATTTCCTATTTCACCATAGTCCTGAATGTGTTCCCAAATATCTCTTCCCTGATCCATCCATGAGGGATTTTCCAATCTGGGTAATTTAGAACTTTCATCTATATGAGATGAATAAACATAGGAAAAGCAAATTCACAGAAAGCTTTTTTCCAGTTTTTATCTGAAGACAGTTCCTTTTTTACCATAGTCCTCAATGAGCTCCCGAAGGTCCCTTCGTGGATCCGTCCATGACATTTTCCAAGCTGTGTAATGTAAAGAAAGCTTTATCTATGTGAGCTGGTTACACATATCACAGAGAAGTTTCCTAGAAAGCTTCTTTCCAGTTTTTGTCTGAGGCAATTTCCCTTTTCACCATAGGCATCAACATGCTCCTGAATATCACTTGGTACCTGTTTCTCCAAAAGGGTTTCCCCGACGCTGTATAAGAAGAGAGGTCTAACACTTTAAGTGGAATGCACACGTCATGAACCAGTTCCTCGGAAAGCTTCTTTCCAGTTTTGGACTGAACATATTTCCTTTTTCAACGTAGGCCTCAAAGTGCTCCTGAATATCCCATCACACGGTAAACATACACAGGGTTAGAAAACTGCTCAGTGAAAAGAGAGGCTTAATTGAGGGAGAGGAAATAAGACATCACAGAGCAGTTACACAGAAAGCTTACTTCTGGATTTTACCTGAGGATATTTCTTTCTCCATATTCTTCTTTTTTAAATTTTTTAAAATTATATCTTAAGTTGTAGGGTACATGTGCATAACGTGCAGGTTTGTTACATATGTATACTTGTGCCATGTTGGTGTACTGCACCCATCAACTCTTCAGCACCCATCAATTCATCATTTATATCAGGTATAACTCCCTATGCAATCCCTCCCCCCTCCCCCCTCCTCATGATAGGCCCCGGGGTGTGATATTCCCCTTCCTGAGTCCAAGTGCTCTCATTGTTCAGTTTCCACCTATGAGGGAGAACATGTGGTGTTTGGTTTTCTCTTCTTGTGATAGTTTGCTAAGAATGATGGTTTCCAGCTGCATCCATGTCCCTACAAAGGACGAAAACTCATCCTTTTTTATGGCTGCATAGTATTCCATGGTGTATATGTGCCACATTTTCTTAATCCAGTCTGTCACTGATGGACATTTGGGTTGATTCCAAGTCTTTGCTATTGTGAATAGTGCCACATTAAACATACGTGTGCATGTGTCTTCATAGCAGCATGATTTATAATCCTTTGGGTATATACCCAGTAGTGGGATGGCTGGGTCATATGGTATATCTAGTTCTAGATCCTTGAGGAATTGCCATACTGTTTACCATATTGGTTGAACTAGTTTACAATCCCATCAACCGTGTAAAAAGTGTTCCTATTTCTCCACATCCTCTCCAACACCTGTTGTTTCCTGACTTTTTAATGATTGCCATTCTAACTGGTGTGAGATGGTATCTCATTGTGGTTTTGATTTGCATTTCTCTGATGGCGAGTGGTGATGAGCATTTTTTCATGTGTCTGTTGGCTGTTTGAATGTCTTCTTTTGAGAAATGTCTGTTCATATCCTTTGCCCACTTTTTGATTGGGTTTTTTTGTTTTTTTCTTGTATATTTGTTTGAGTTCTTTGTAGATTCTGGATATTAGCCCTTTGTCAAATGAGTAGATTGCAAAAATTTTCTCCCATTCTGTAGGTTGCCTGTTCACTCTGATGGTAGTTTCTTTTGCTGTGCAGAATCTCCTTAGTTTAATTAGATCCCATTTGTCAATTTTTGCTTTTGCTGCCGTTGCTTTTGGTGTTTTAGACATGAAGTCCTTGCCCATGCCTATGTCCTGAATGATATTACCTAGGTTTTCTTCTAGGGTTTTTATGGTATTAGGTCTACCATTTAAGTCTCTAATCCATCTTGAATTAATCTTCGTATAAGGAGTAAGGAAAGGATCCACTTTCAGCTTTCTACTCATGGCTAGCCAATTTTCCCAGCACCATTTATTAAATAGGGAATCCTTTCCCCATTTCTTGTTTCTCTCAGGTTTGTCAAAGATCAGATGGCTGTAGATGTGTGGTATTATTTCTGAGGACTCTGTTCTGTTCCATTGGTCTATATCTCTGTTTTGGTACCAGTACCATGCTGTTTTGGTTACTGTAGCCTTGTAGTATAGTTTGAAGCCAGGTAGCGTGATGCCTCCAGCTTTGTCCTTTTGACTTAAGATTATCTTGGCAATGCGGGGTCTTTTTTGGTTCCATATGAACTTTAAAGCAGTTTTTTCCAATTCTGTGAAGAAACTCATTTGTAGCTTGATGGGGATGGCATTATATCTGTAAATAACCTTGGGCAGTATGGCCATTTTCACGATATTGATTCTTCCTCTCCATGAGCATGGTATGTTCTTCCATTTTTTTGTGTTGTCTTTTATTTCACTGAGCAGTGGTTTGTAGTTCTCTTTGATGAGGTCCTTTACATCCCTTGTAAAGTTGATTCCTAGGTATTTTATTCTCTTTGAAGCAATTGTGAATGGAAGTTCATTCCTGATTTGGCTCTCTGCTTGTCTGTTACTGGTGTATAAGAATGCTTGTGATTTTTGCACATTAATTTTGTATCCTGAGACTTTGCTGAAGTTGCTTATCAGCTTAAGGAGATTTTGGGCTGAGACAATGGGGCATTCTAAATTTACAATCATGTCATCTGCAAACAGGGACAATTTGACTTCTTCCTTTCCTAACTGAATACCCTTGACTTCTTTCTCTTGCCTGATTTCCCTAGCCAGAACTTCCAACACTATATTGAATAGGAGTGGTGAGAGAGGGCATCCTTTTCTTGTGCCAGTTTTCAAAGGGAATTTTTCCAGTTTTTGCCCATTGAGTATGATATTAGCTGTGGATTTGTCATAAATAGCTCTTATTATTTTGAGATATGTTCCTGAGGATATTTCCTTTTTCACCATGGCTGTCCCTGTACTCCTGAATGTCTCTTGGTAGCCTGTTCACCAAAAAAAAATTCCGGTATCCTCTAGGAGAAGAAAGGTATGTTTTTGTGAGTGGAATGCACACGGTACAAAGCAGATCCTCAGAAAGCTTCTCTCCAGTTTCTATCTGAAGACGTTTCCTTTCTCACCATGAGTCTCATAGCGCTACTGAATATCACTTCTCAGAGAAAATAAAAACATAGTTATGATACTGCTCAATAAAAAGAGAAGCTTAACTGTGTGAGCAGAATTCACGTGACACAGAGCAGGTTCCAGAAAACTTCCTTGTGGTTTCTCTCTGAGGTTATTTCTTTTTCAGGATATTCTAAAGAGCATTTCCAAATGTCCTTTCTCACATTCCACAGACACAGGGATTTCTACCTGCTCAATCCAAAGGATGGTTTAACTCTTTGAGATGAATACAAACATCACAAAAGAGTTGTGCAGAAAGCTTCTCTCCAGTTTTCCATGGGAGACATTTCCTTGCAAGACACAGGCCTCCGGTTGCCACTTACTATCCCTTGGCAGAACCCTCAGAGGCCGACTTTCAAACTGGGAAATGTAGAGTAAGCTTCAACTCTGTGAAAAGAATAAGCATGTCAGCGAGCAGTTTCTTGGAGTGCATCTCTCTGTTTTTTATTGGATGACATTTCACTTTTTGCCATAGTCTTCAATGTGCTCCAAATAACATTCTTTTGGTTCTACAAGAACAGAGTTCAAACTGTGCCTTATGAGAAGAACATTAAAACTCCCTGAGTGGAATGCACACATCACCAAGCAGTTTCTCGGAAATATTCCCTCCAGTTTTTATGTGACTATAAGTCCTATTTGTCCATAGGCCCGAATGTGATCCCAAATGTCCCTTCGTGGATCTATCCACGAGGGAGTTTTCAAGCTGCATAGAGTAAAGAAAGCTTCATCTATGTGAGAAGAACAGACATAGAAAAAAGCAGATTCACAGAAGACTTCTTTCCAGTTTTGTCTGAGGATATTTCCTTTTTCACCATAGCCGTCCCTATAATCCCGAATGTCTTTTGGTAGCTTTTTCTCCAAAAGGGATTCCAGAATCCTCTCGAAGAAGAAAGGTATATTTTGCATGCTAAACACACACAGGGTTATAAAACTACTCAACGTAAGGAGATGCTTAACTGAGCGAGAGCAATTAAGACGACCCAGAGTAGTTTCACAGAAAGCTTCCTTCTGGATTTTACCTGAGGATATTTCTTTCTCCATGTTCTATGGATCGTTCCAAAATGTCCTTCCTCAGATTCCACAAAAAGAGTGTTTTCAATCTGCTCAATCCAAAAGCCGTTTAAATCTATGAGATGAATACACACATTGCAAAGCAGTTGTTCAGAAAGTTACTCTGCATGTTTCATCGGAAGGTGTTTCCTCTATCAGGACCAGCCTACGGGAGTCACTAAATATCCCTTTACAGATTCTTCAAAGACAGAATTTCGAAACTGGGCAACATAGAGTATACATAAATTCTGTGATGTGAATGCACATATCAGAGAGCAGATCCCTGGAACCCATCTTCCTCGATTTCATTTCAGTATATTTCACCGTTTGCCATAGTCCTCAATGCACTCTGAAATATCACTTTTTCGGTTTCACAGGAACAGTGTTTAAACACTGCCTTGTTAGAAAAGAGGTATACCTCCCTGAGTGGAATGCATACATCACAAGCAGTTTCTCAGAAAGCTTCTATCTAGTTTTTATCTGAAGATATCTCCTCTTTCACCGTAGGCCTGAATGTGCTCCCGAATATCCTTTCGCGAATTTGTGCATGACGGAGTTTCCAAACTGCATAATATAAGAAAGTTTTGAACTACACGAGATGAATAGATACATCTAACATGAAGCAGTTTCACAGAAATCTTCTTTCCAGTTTTGTCTGAGGATGTTTCCTTTTTCACCATAGCCGTCCCTATACTCCCGAATGTCTCTTGGTAGCTTTTTCTCCAAAAGGGATTCTGGAAGCCTCTAGGAGAAGAAAGGTATATTTCTGTGACTGGAATGCACACATCACAAAGGAGCTTCTACGAAATCTTCTTCCTTTCTCAACATAACCTTCAAATCGCCCCTGAATATCGCTTCGCAGTCTAAACAAAAACAGTGTTATGATACTGCTCAATGAAAAGAGAAGCTTAACTTTGTGTGAGCGAAATTCACGTGACACAGAGCAGTTTCATAGAAAGCTTCCTTCCAATTTCTCTCTGAGGTTATTTCTTTTTCAGGATATTCTAAAGAGCATCTCCAAATGTCCACGGATCCTTCAAAGACAGAACTTCGAAACTGAGCAACATAAAGTAAGCGTAAATTCTGTGAAGTGAATGCACATAGCAGAGAGCAGATTCTTGGAACACTTCTTTCTCGACTTTATTTCAGTATATTTCACTATTTGCCATAGTCCTCAATGCGCTTCGAATTATCACGTTTTCGGTTACACAGGAACAGTGTTTATACACTGCCTTGTGAGAAAAGAGGTATAACTCCCTGACACATGTGACACAGAGCAGTTTCACAGAAAGCTTCCTTCTGGTTTCTCTCTGAAGTTATCTTTTTTCAGGATATTCTAAAGAGCATCTCCAAATGTCCTTTTTCAGATTCCACAGAAACAGTAATTTCAAACTGCTCAATCCAAAGAACAATTTAACTCTTTGCAATGAATACAAACATCACAAAAGAGTTGCGCAGAAAGCTTCTCTCCAGTTTTTGATGGGAGACATTTCCTGGCTCTACACAGGCCTCCTGTTTCCACTGCCTATCCCTTCGCAGAAACCTCAGAGGCAGATTTTCAAACTAGGAAATGTAGAGTAGAGCTTCTCTCCAGTTTTTATCTGACTATATTGCCTATTTGACCATAGGCCAAAAATGATCCCATATATCCCTTTGTGGATCCATCCACGAGGGGGTTTCCAAGCTGCGTAATGTAAAGAAAGCTTCATCTATGTGAGAAGAATAAACATAGAAAAAGCATATTCATAGAAATCTCCTTTCCAATTTTTGTCTGAAGATATTTCGTTTTTCATCATAGTCCTGAGTGTGCTCCCAAAAGTCCCTTCGTGGATCCGTCCATGACAGTTTTCAAGCTACGTAATGGAAGGAAACCTCTATCTATGTGAGATGATTACACATATCACACAGTAGTTTCCTAGAAAGCTTCTTTACATGTTTTCTCTCAGGCTATTTCCCTTTTCATCAGCATCAACGTGTTCCCGAATATCACTCGGTTCCTGTTTCTCCAAAAGGGTTTCCCCAACGCTGTATGAGAAGAGAAGTAAAACATTGTGAGTGGAATGCACACGTCACAAAAGCAGTTCCTCGGAATGCTTCTCTCCAGTTTCGGTCTGAACATATTTCCTGTTTCACTGTGAGACTCAAAATGCTCCCGAATGTCTCATCACACACACTAAACATACACAGGGTTATAAAACTACTCAACGTAAGGAGAGGCTTAACTTAGAGAGAGGAATTAAAATGACACAGAGTAGTTTCACAGAAAGCTTCCTTCTGGATTTTACCTGAGGATATTTCTTTCTCCATGTTCTAAGGATCGTTCCCAAATGTCCTTCCTCAGATTCCACAAAAACAGTGATTTAATATGCTCAATCAAAAGAACGATTTAAATCTAGGAGACGAATACACGCATTGCAAAGCAGTTGCACAGAAAGTTACTCTGCAGATTTCATCGGACGATGTTTCCTTGCTCACCGCAAGCCTCCGGGTGTCACTAAATATTCCTGCACTGATTCTTCAAAGACAGAATTTAGAATCTGGGCAACATAGAGTGAGCACAAATTCTGTGATGTGAATGCACATAACAGAGAGCAGATTCTTGGAAAGCTTTTTTCTCGATTTTATTTCAGTACATTTCACAATTTGCCATAGTAATCAATGTGATCCTAAATATCACTTTTTCGGTTACACAGGAACAGTGTTTAAACACTGCCTTGTGAGAAAAGAGGTATAACTCCCTGAGTGGAATGCATACATCAAAAGTAGTTTCTCAGAAAGCTTCTATCCAGTTTTTATCTGAAGATATCTCCTCTTTCACCGTAGGCCTGAATGTACTCCCAGAAGTCCCTTCATGGATTCATGCATGACGGAGTTTCCAATCTGCATAATATAAGAAAGGTTTGAACTATGCGAGATGAATAGCTATATCTAACATGAAGCATTTTCACAGAAATCTTCTTTCCAGGTTTGTCTGAGGATATTTCCTTTTTCACCATAGCAGTCCACATACTCCCAAATGTCTCTTCATAGCTTTTCCTCCAAAAGGGATTCCGGAACCCTCTAGGAGAAGAAAGGTATATTTCTGTGAGCGGAATGCACACGTAATAAAGCAGCTCCTCAGAAAGCTTCTCTCCAGTTTCTGTCTGAAGAAGTTTCCTTTCTCACCATAACCCTCAAATTGCTCCTGAATATCCATTCGCAGTCTAAAGATAAACAGTGTTATAATACTGCTCAATGAAAAGAGAAGCTTGAATTTCTGTCAGCAGAATTCACGAGACACTGAACAGTTTCACAGAAAGCTTCCTTCTGGTTTCTCTCTGAGGTTATTTCTTTTTCAGGATATTCTAAAGAGCATCTCCAGATGTCCTTTCTCAGATTCCACAGAAACAGTGATTTAAAACTGCTCAATCCAAAGGATGATTTAACTCTTTGAGATGAATAAAAACATCACAAAAGCGTTGTGCAGAAGGCTTCTCTCCAGTTTTCGATGAGAGACACTTCCTTGCTCGACACAGGCATCCGGTTTCCACTTACTATCCCTTCGCAGAACCCTCAAAGACCGACTTTCAAACTGGAAAATGTAGAGTAAGCTTTAACCCTGTGAAAAGAATGGGCATGTCAGAGAGCAGTTTCTTGGAGTGCTTCTTTCTGTTTTTTATTGGACGACATTTCACTTTTTGCCATAGTCTTCAATGTGCTCTGAATATCACTCTTCTGGTTACACTGGAACAGTGTTCAAACTGTGCCTTATGAGAATATCATTAAAACTCCCTGAGTGAAATGCACACATCACCAAGCAGTTTCTCAGAAAGCTTCTCTCCAGTTATTATCTGACTATATTTCCTATTTGACCATAGGCTCGAATGTAATCCCAAATGTCCCTTCGTGGATCCATCCACGAGGGAGTTTCCAAGCTGTGTAATGTAAAGAGAGGTTCCTCTGTGTCAGATGAATAAACATAGCAAAAAGCACATTCACAGAAAGCTTCTTTCCAGGTTTTATTGGTAGATATTTCCTTTTTCACCATAGTCCTGAATGTGCTCCTGAAGTTCCCTTCCTGGATCCGTCCATGATAGTTTTCAAGCTGCGTAATGCAAACAAAGCTATATCTATGTGAGATGATAACACATATCACAGAGCAGTTTCCTAGAAAGCATCTTTCCTGTTTTTGTCTGTGGCTATTACCCTTTTCACCATTGGCATCAACATGCTCCAGAATATGACATGATACTTGTTTCTCCAAAAGGGTTTCCCCCATGCTGTATGAGAAGAGAGGTATAACACTGTTAGTGGAATGCACATGTCACAAAGCAATTCCTCTCAAGGCTTCTCTCCAGTTTTGGTCTAAAGATATTTCCTTTTTCACTGTAAGCCTCAAAGTGCTCCCAAATATCCCATCACATGCTAAACATACAAAGGGTTAGAAAACTGTTCAATGAAGAGAGAAGTTTAACTGAGCGAGAGGAATTAATAAGAAACACAGCAGTTTCACAGAAAGCTTCCTTCTGGATTTTACCTGAGGATATTTGTTTCTCCATATTCTAAAGATCATTCCCAAATGTCCTTCCTCAGATTCCACAAAAACAGTGATTTCAAACTGCTCAATCCAAAGAATGGTTTAACTCTAGGAGACAAATACACACATTGCAAAGCAGTTGCTCAGAACGTTTCTCTGGCATCACTAAATATGCCTTCACAGATTATTCAAAGTAAGAGTTTCGAAACTGGGCAACATAGATTAAGCATTAACTCTGTGAAGTGAATGCATATATATGAGAGCAGATTCTTGGAACGCTTCTTCCTCGATTTTATTTCAGGATATTTCACTATTCGCCATAGTCCTCCATGCGTTCCGAAATATCACTTTTTCATTTTCACAGGAACAGTGTCCAAACGTTGCCTTGTGAGAAAAGTGGTTTAACTCCCTGACTGGAATGCATACTTCACAAAGTAGTTTCTCACAAAGCTTCTATCCAGTTTTTAACTGAAGATATCTCCTCTTTCACCGTAGGCCTCAATGTGCTCCCGAATGTCCCGTCGCAGATCTGAGCATGACGGAGTTTCCAAAATGCATAATATAATTAACTTTTTAAATATGTGATACAAATAAATATATCTAACACAAAGCAGTTTCACAGAAGTCTTCTTTTCAGTGTTTGTCTGAGGATATTTCCCTTTTCAACATAGTCGTTGCTATACTCCCAAATATCTCTTGGAATCCCTTTCTCCAAATGAGATTCCGGAATACTCTAGGAGAAGAAAGGTATATTTTTGTGAGTGAAATGCACGTCACAAAGCAGCTTCCCAGATAGCTTCTCTCCAGTTTATATCTGAAGACATTTCCTTTCTCACCGTAAGCCTCAAAGCCCTCCAGAATACCCCTTCGCAGACTAAGAAAAAACAGTGTTATGATACAGCTCAATGAAAAGAGAAGCTTAACTGTATGTGCGGAATTCACGTGACACAGTGCAGTTTCACAGGAAACTTCCTTTCGGTTTGTCTCTGACGTTATTTCTTTTTCAGGATATTCTAAAGAGCGTTTCAAAATCTCCTTTCTCAGAATCCACAGAAACAGTGTTTTCAAACTGTTCAATCCAAAGAATTATTTAACTCTATGAGATAAATACAAACATCATGAAAGAGTTGCATATAAAGCTTCTCTCCAATTTTCGATGGAAGACATTTCCTTGCCTCACACCAGCCTCATGTCACCACTTACTATCCCTTCGCAGAACCCTCAGAGAACGACTTTCAAACTGGGAAATGTAGAGTAAGCTTTAAACCTGTGAAAAGAACGGACATCTCAGAGAGCTGTTTCTTCGAGTGCTTCCTTCTGTTTTCTATTGGACGACATTTCACTTTTTGCCAAAGTCTTCAATGTGCTCCGAATATCACTCTTTTGGTTTCACAGGGACAGTGTTCAAACTGTGCCTTATGAGAATAACATTAAAACTCCCTGAGTGAAATGCACACATCACCAAGCAGTTTCTCAGAAAGCTTCTCTACAGTTGTTATCTGACTATATTTGCTATTTCACCTTAGGCCCGAATGTGATCCCAATTATCTCTTCACGGATCCATCCACGAGGGACTTTCCAAGGTGCGTAATGTAAGGAAAGC
This sequence comes from Piliocolobus tephrosceles, assembly GCF_002776525.5. Classification (NCBI taxonomy): domain Eukaryota; kingdom Metazoa; phylum Chordata; class Mammalia; order Primates; family Cercopithecidae; genus Piliocolobus; species Piliocolobus tephrosceles. Next base: position 88,453,793 of record NC_045448.1, on the reverse strand, counting down.
TTCATGTATGTGAGAAGAATAAACATAGAAAAAGCAGATTCACAGAAAGCTTCTTTCCAGTTTTTTCCTGAAGATATTTCCTTTTTCACCATAGTCCTGCATGCGCTCCCGAAGGTCCCTTCCTGGATCCATCCATGACAGTTTCCAAGATGTGTAATGCAAAGAAAGCTTTATCTATGTGAGATGATTACACATATCACAGAGTAGTTTCCTAGAAGGCTCCTTTCCAGTTTTTGTTTTAGGCTATTTCCCTTTTCCCTTTCGGCATCAACATGCTCCCAAATATCACTTGGAGCCTGTTCCTCCACAAGGGTTTCCCCAACGCTGTATGAGAAGAGAGGTATAACACTGTGACTGGAATGCACACGTCACAAAGCAGTTCCTCGGAAAGCTTCTCTTCAGTTTCGGTCTGAACATATTTCCTTTTTCACTGTTAGCCTCAAAGTGCTCCCAAATATCCCATCACATGCTAAACATACATAGGGCTAGAGGACTGCTCAATGAAAGAGAGGTTTACCTGAGTGAGAGGAATTAAGACGACACAGAGCAGTTTCACAGAAAGCTTCCTTCTGAATTTTACCTGAGGATATTTCTTTCTCTATATTCTAAGTATCGATCCCAAATGTCCTTTCTCAGATTCCACAAAAACAGTGATTTCAAGCTGTGAAATCCAAAGAATGGTTTAATCAAGGAGACAAATACACACGTCGCAAAACAGTTGACAAACTAGTTTGTCAGAAAGCTTCTATCCAGTTTTTAGCTGAAGATATTTTCTCTTTCACTGTAGGGCTGAATATCTTCCCGAATGTGCCTTCGCAGATGTGTGTTGACGGAGTTTCCAAACTGCATAATATAATTAAAGTTTTAACTATGTGAGATGAATAAATATATCTAACACAAAGCAGTTTCACAGAAATCTTCTTTCCAGTTTTTGTCGGAGGATATTTCCTTCTTCACCATAGTCCTCACTATACTCCCAAATATCTCTTGGTAGCTTTTTCTCCAAAAGGGATACCAGAATCCTCTAGGAGAAGAAACGTATATCTCTGTGATTGAGATGCACACGTCACAAGCAGCTCCTCAGAAAGCTCATCTCCAGTTTCTATCTGAAGAAGTTTCCTTTCACAATGTAAGCCTGAAAGCCCTCCAGAGTATCCCTTCGCAGACTAAACAAAAACAGTGTTATGATACAGCTCAATGAAAAGAGAAGCTTAACTGTGTGAGTGTAATTCACGTGACACAGAGCAGTTTCACAGAAAGCTTCCTTCTGGTTTCTCTCTGAGGTTATTTCTTTCTCAGGATATTCTAAAGAGCATTTCCAAATGTCCTTTCTCAGATTCCATAGAAAGAGTGATTTGAAACTGCTCAATCCAAAGAATGATTTAACTCCATGAAATGAATACAAACATCACAAAAGTGTTCTGCAGAAAGCTTCTCTCCAGTTTTCGATAGAAGACATTTCCATGCTCGACGCAGGCCTCTAGTTGCCAATTATTATCCCTCACGGAACCCCCAAAGACCGACTGTCAAAATGGGAAATGTAGAGTATGCTTTAACCCTGTGAAAAGAATGGACATGTCAGAGAGCAGTTTCTTCGAGTGTTTCATTCTTATTTTATTGGACGACATTTCACTTTTTGCCATAATCTTCAATGTGCTCTGAATATCACTCTCTTGGTATTACAGGAACAATGTTCAAACTCTGCCTTATGAGAAGAAAGTGATAACTCCCTGAGTGGAATGCGCACATCATCAAGCAGTTTCTCAGAAAGCTTCTCTCCAGTTTTTACCTGACTATATTTCCTATTTCACCATAGGCCCAAATGTGATCCCAAACATTCATTCGAGCATACATCCACGAGGGAGTTTCCAATCTGTGTAATGTAAAGAAAGCTTCATCTATGTGAGATGAATAATCATAGCAAAGCAGATTCACAGAAAGCTTCTTTCCAGTTTTTATCTGAAGATATTTCCTTTTTCACTATAATCCTGAATGAGCTCAAGAAGGTCCCTTCGTAGATCCGTCCATGACAGTTTCCAAGTTGCATTATGTAAAGAAAGCTTTATCTATGTGAGATGATTACACATATCACAGAGTAGTTTCCTTGAAAGCTTCTTTCCAGTTTTTGTCTGAGGCTATTTCCCATTTTACCATCAGCATCAACGTGCTCCCGAATATCACTTGGTAACTGTTTCTCCAAAAGGGGTTCCCTGACGTTGTATGATAAGAGAGGTATAACACTGCAAGTGCAATGCACACGTCACAAAGCAGTTCCTCAGAAAGCTTCTCTCCATTTTCGGTCTGAAGATATTTCATTTTTCACCGTAAGAGTCAAAGTGCTCCCAAATATGCCATCTCATGCTAATCATACACAGGGTTATTAATCTGCTCAATGAAAACAGAGGCTTAACTGAGTGATAGCAATTAAGACTACACAAAGCAGTTTCACAGAAAGCTTCCTTCTGCATTATTCCTGGGAATATTTCTTTCTGCATATTCTAAGGATCGTTCCCAAATGTCCTTCCTCAGATTCCACAAAAACAGTGATTATAAGCTGCACCATCGAAAGAATACTTTAACTCTATGAGATGAATCCACACATCACAAAGCAGTTGGTCAGAAAGATTCTCTGCAGTTTTCACCGGAAGACTTTTCCTTGCTTATCACAAGCCTCTGGCCGTCACTAAATATCCCCTCACAGATTCTTTAAAGATAGAGTTTTGAAACTTGGCCACATAGAGTAAGCATTAACTCTGTGACGTGAATGCACATATCAGAGAGCAGATTCTTGGAACGCTTCTTCCTAGATTTTACTTCAGTATATTTCACTATTTGCCATAGTCCTCAATGCGCTCCAAAACATCGCTTTTTCAGTTTCACAGGAACAGTGTTCAAACAATGCTTTGTGGGCAGAGAGGTATAACTACCTGAGTGGAATGCATGCATCACAAAGTAGTTTCTCAGAAAGCTGGCATCCAATTTATGTCTGAAGATATCTCATCTTTCACCATAGGTCTGAATGTGCTCTCGAATGTCCCTTCGTGGAACCATGCATGATGGAGTTTCCAAACTGCATAATATAAAATAATTTAACTATGCGAGATGAATCCATATGTCTAACACAAAGCAGTTTCAAAGAAATCTTCTTTCCACTTTTACCTGAGGATATTTCCTTTTTCACCAGAGCCCTCCCTTTACTCCCAAATGTCTCTTGCAAGCTTTTTCTCCAAAAGGGATTCTGGAATACTCTTTGAGAAAAACAGTATATTTCTGTGAGTGGAATGCACATATCAGAAAGCAGCTCCTCAGAAAGCTTCTCTCCAGTTTCTATCTGAAGACGTTTCCTTTCTCACCGTGAGCCTCAAAGCACTCCTGAATATCCATTCTCAAAATATACAATAACAGTGTTATGATACTGCTCAATGAAAAGAGAAGCATAACTGCGTGAGAGGAATTCACGTGACACAGAGCAGTTTCACAGACAGGTTCCCGCTGGTTTCTCTCTGAGGTTATTTCTTTTTCAGAATATTCTAAAAAGCGTTTCCAAATGTCCTTTCTCAGATTCCACAGAAACGGTGATTTGAAACTGCTCAATATAAAGAATGATTTAACTCTCTGAGATGAATACAAACATCACAAGAGAGTTGCGTAGAAAGCTTCTGTCCAATTTTCGATGGAAGACATTTCATTGCATGACACAGGCCTCCGGTTGCCACTTACTATCCCTTCGCAGAATCCTCAAAGACCGACTTTGAAACTGGGAAATGTAGAGTAAGTTTTACCCCTCTGAAAAGAATAGACATGTCAGAGAGCAGTTTCTTCAACTGCTTCCTTCTGTTTTTTATTGGAGGTCATTTCACTTTTTGCCATAGTCTTCAATGTACTCCGAATATCACTCTTTTGGATTTACATGAACAGTGTTCAAACTGTGCCTTATGAGAAGAAAGTTACAACTCCCTACGTGGAATGCTCACACCACAAAGCAGTTTCTCAGAAAGCTTCTCTCCATATTTCATCTGACTATATTTCCTTTTTTGACATAGGCCCGAATGTGATCCCAAATATCACTCGAGGATCCATCCAAGAGGGAGTTTCCAAGCTGCATAATGTAAAGAAAGCTTCATCTTTGTGAGATGAATAATCATAGCAAAAAGCAGATTCACAGAAAGCTTATTTCCAGTTTCTATCTGAAGATATTTCCTTTTTCACCATAGTCCTGAATGTGCTCCTGAAGATCCCTTCGAGGATCCGCGCGTGACAGTTTCCAAGCAGCGTAATGTAAAGAAAGCTTTATCTATGTGAGGTGATTACACATATCACAGAGTAGTTTCCTAGAAAGCTTCTTTCCAGTTTTTATCTGAGGCTATTTCCCTTTTCACCATCGGCAACAACATGCTCCCAAATATCACTTGGTACCTGTTTCTCGAAAAGGATTTCCCCAGTGCTGTATGAGAAAACAGGTATAACACTGTGAGTGGAATGCACACGTCACAGGGCAGTTCCTCAGAAATCTTCTCCCCAGTTTCGGTCTGAATATATTTCCTTTTTCACCGTAAGCCTCAGCAGGCTCCTGAATATCCCGTCACACGCTAAACATACACAGGGTTAGAAATCTGATCAATGAAAAGAGATGCTTAACTGAACGATAGGAATTAAGATGACACAGCAGTTTCACAGAATGCTTCCTTCTGGGTTTTACTCTCTGAGGTTATTTCTTTTTCAGGATATTCCAAAGATCATTTCTCTATGTCCTTTCTCACATTCCACAGAAACAGTGATTTCAAACTGCTCAATCCAAAGAATGATTTAACTTTATGAGATGAATAAAAACATCACAATATAGTTGCTCAGAGAGCTTCTCTTCAATTTTCGATGGAAGACATTTCCTTGCTCGAAACAGGCCTCAGGTTGCCACTTACTATCCCTTCACAGAACTTTCAAAGACCAACTTTCAAACTGGGAAATGTAGAGTAAGCTTTAACTCTGTGAAAAGAATGTACATGTCAGGGAGCAATTTCTTCGAGTGCTTCTTTCTCTTTTGTATTGGATGACAGTTCACTTTTTGCCAGTCTTCAATGTGCTCCCAATTTCACTCTTTTGGTTCTTCAGGAACAGTGTTCAAACTGTGCCTTTGAGAAGAAAGTTATAACTGCCTGAGTTGAATGCACATATCACCAAGCAGTTTCTCAGACAGCTTCTTTCCAGTTTTTATCTGACTATATTTTCTATTTCACCATAGGCCCAAATGTGATCACAAATATCTGTTCACGGATCCATCCATGAGGGAGTTTTTAAGCTGCATAATGTAAAGGAAGCTTCATCTATGTGAGATGAATAAACATAGCAAGAAGCAGATTCACATAAAGCTTCATTCCAATTTCTGTCTCAGGCTATTTCCCTTTTCACCATAGGCATCAACATGCTCCCGAATATCACTTGGTACCTGTTTCCCCAAAAGGATTTCCCCGACGCTGTATGAGAAGAGAAGTATAACACTGTGAATGGAATGCACACGTCAAAAAGCAGTTCCTCAGAAAGCTTCTCTCCAGTTCCGGTCTGAACATATTTTCTTTTTCACCGTAAGCCTCAAAGTGCTCCTGAATATACCATCACATGCTCAACATACACAGGGTTAGAAAACTGCTCAAAGAAAAGGGAGGCTTAACTGAGCGAGAGGACTTAAGACGACACAGAACAGTTTCACAGAAAGCTTCCTTCAGGATTTTACCTGAGGATGTTGCTTTCTCCATATTCTTAGGAGCATTCCCAAATGTCCTTCCTCAGATTCCTCAAAAAGAGTGATTTCAAGCTGCTCAACCAAAGAATGGTTTAACTCTATGATATGAATACACACATCACAAAGCAGTTGCTGAGAAAGTTTCTCTGCAGGTTTCATCATAAGACGTTTCCTTGCTCACCACAAGCCTCCTAGCGCCACTAAATATCCCTTCACAGATTTTTCAAAGACAGAGTTTCAAAACTGGGCAACATAGAGTAAACATTAACTCTGTGAAGTGAATGCACATATCAGTGAGCAGATTCTTCAAATGATTCTTTTTCGATTTTATTTCAGTATATTCCACTATTCATCATAGTTCTGAATGCGCTCCAAAATATCACCTTTTCGGTGTCACAGGAACAGTGTTCAAACACTGCCTTGTTAGAAAAAAGGTTAAACTCAGTGAGTGGAATGCATACATCACAAAATTGTTTCTCAGAAAGCTTCTATCCAGTTTTTATCTGAAGATATATCCTCTTTCACCGTAGGCCTGCATGTACTCCCGAATGTCCCTTTGTGGATCCGTGCATGACAGAGTTTCCAAACTGCATAATATAAAAAAAGTATTAACTATGCAAGATGAATCAATATATCTAACACAAAGCAGTTTCACAGAAATCTTCTTTCGAGTTTTTGTCTGAGAAAATTTCCTTTTTCACCAAAGCCATCCGTATACTTCTGAATGTCTCTTGGTAGCTTTTCCTCCAAAAGGGATTCCAAAATACTCCAGGAGAAGAAAGGTATAATTCTGTGAGTGGAATGCACACGTAACAAAGCATCTCCTCAGAAAGCTTCTCTCCAGTTTCAATCTGAAGTCGTTACCTTTCTCACCATAAGCCGTAAACCACTCCTGAATATCCATTCGCAGACTAAACAAAAACAGTGCTAAGATACTGCTCAATGAAAAAAGAAGCTTAAGTGGGTGAGCGGAATTCACTTAATGCAGAGCAGTTTCACAGTAAGCTTCTTCTGATTTCTTTCTGAGGTTATTTCTTTTTCAGTATATTCTAAAGAGCGTTTCTGAATATCCTTTCTCAGATTCCACAGAAACAGTGATTCCAAATTGCTCAACTCAAAGAATGATTTAACACTATGAGATGAATAGAAACATCACAAAAGAGTTGTGCAGAAAGCTTCTCTCCAATTTTCGACGGAAGACATTTCGTTGCTTGACACTGGCATCCGGTTGCCACTTATCACCCCTTCGCAGAACCCTCAAAGACCGATGTGCAAATTGGGAAATGTACAGTAATCTTTAACCCTGTGAAAAGAATGGACATGTCAGAGAGCAGTTTCTTCGAGTGCTTCTTTCTCTTTTTTATTGGATGACATTCACTTTTTGACATAATCTTCAATGTGCTCGGAATATCACTCTTTTGGTTTTACAGGAACAGAGTTCAAACTGAGACTTATCAGAGGAAAGTTACAACTCCCTGAGTGTAATGCTCACATCACCATAGAGTTTCTCAGAAAGCTTCTCTCCAGTTTTCATCTGACTATATTTCCTGTTTTACCATAGGCCCGAATGTGATCCCAAATATCTCTTCATGGATCCATCCAAGAGGGAGTTTCCAAGCTGCGTAATGTTAAGAAAGCTCCATCTATCTGGAGTAAATAAACACAGCAAAAAGCAGATTCACAGAAAGCTTCTTTCAATTTTTTAACTGAAGATATTTCCTTTTTCACCATAGTATTGAATGTGTTCCCGAAAATCCCTTTGTGGGTCTGTCCATGACAGGTTGCAAGCTGTGTAATGTAATGAAAGCTTTATCTAAGTGAGATGATTACTCATATAACTTAGTAGTTTCCTAGAAAGCTTCTTTCCAGTTTTTGTCTGAGGCTATTTCCCTTTTCAACATCGGCATCAATACGCTCCCGAATATAACTTGATACTTGTTTCTCCAAAAGGGATTCCCTGACACAGTGTGAGAAGAGAGGTATAACACTGTAGGTGGAATGCAAAGGTCAAGAAGCAGTTCCTCAGAAAGCTTCTTTCCAGTTTCAGTCTGAAGTTATTTCGTTTTTCACCAAAAGGCTCAACGTGCTCCAGAATATCCCATCACACGATAAACATACACTGGGTTAGAAAACTGCTTAATGAAAAGAGAGGCTTAACTGAGCGAGAAGAATTAACTTGACACAGAGCAGTTTCACTGAAGTCTTCCTTCTGGATTTTACCTGACGATATTTCTTTCTCCATGTTCTAAAGATCGTTCCTGAATCTTCTCCTTCAGATGCCACAAAAACAGTGATTTCAAGCTGCTCAATCCAACAAACGATTTAACTCTATGAGACGAATACACACTTCAGAAATCAGTTGCTCAGAAAGTTTCTCTGCAGGTTTCATTGGAAGACGTTTCCTTGCTCACCACAAGCCTCCACGCGTCACTACATATCCCTTCACAGATTCTTCAAAGACAGAGTTTCGAACCTGGGCAACATAGAGTAAGCATTAACTTTGTGAAGAGAATGCACATATCAGAGAGCAGATTCTTAAACGCTTCTTCCTCGATTCTATTTCAGTATATTTCACTATTCACCATAGTCCTCAATGCTCTCAGAAATACCACTTTTTTGGTTTCACAGGAACAGTGTTCAAACCCTGCCTTGTGAGAAAAGAGGCATAACTCCCTGCATGAAATGCATACATCACAAAGTAGTTTCTCAGAAAGCTTCTATACACTTTTTAACTGAAGATATATCCTCTTTCACCATAGGCCCCAAAGTGCTCCCAAATGTCCCTTTGTGTATCCGTGCATGATGGAGTTTCCAAACTGCGTAATATAATTAAAGTTTTAACTATGTGAGATTAATAAATATATCTAACACAAAGCAGTTTCACAGAAATCTTCTTTCCAGTTTTGTCTGAGGATATTTTTTTTTCACCATAGCCCTCCATATACTCCCGAATATCTCTTTGTAGATTTTTCTCCAAAAGGGATTCCAGAATCCTCTAGGAGCAGAAAGGTTATTTCTGCAAGTGGAATGCACACGTCACAAAGCAGCTCCTCAGAAAGCTTCTCTCCAGTTTCTATCTGAAGACTTTTCCTTTCGCACCGTAAGCCTCAAAGCCCTCCAGATTATCCCTTCGCAGACTAAAGCAAAACAGTGTTATGATACAGCTCGATTAAAAGAGAAGCTTAGCTGTGTGAGCAGACTTCACGTGACACAGAGCAGTTTCACAGAAAGCGTCCTTCTGGTTTCTCTCTGAGGTTATTTCTTTTTCAGGATATTCTAAAGAGTGTTTCCAAATGTTTTTTCTCAGATTCCACAGAAACAGTGATTTCAAACTGCTCTATCCAAATAATGATTTAACTCTATATGATGAATACAAACATCAGAAAAGAGTTGCGCAGAAAGCTTCTCTCTGATTTTCAATGGAAGGCATTTCCTTGCCTCACACGGGCCTCCAGGTGCCACTTGCTATCCCTTCACAGAACCCTAAGAGACAGACTTTCAACCTGGGAAATATAGAGTAAATTTATCCCTGTGAAAAGAATGGACATGTCAGAGAGCAATTTCTTCGAGTGCTTCTTTCTGTTTTTTATTGGACGTCATTTCACTTTTTGCCATAGTCTTCAATATGCTCTGAATATCACCCTTTTGGATTACAGGAACAGTGTTCAAACTGTGCCTTATGAGAAGAAAGTTGTTACTCCGTGAGTGGAAAGCTCACATCGCCTAGCAGTTTCTCAGAAAGCTTCTCTCCAGTTTTTATCTGACTATATTTCCCATTTCACCATAGGCCCGAATGTGATTCCAAATATCCCTTGGCGGATCCATCCACGAGGGAGTTTCCAAGCTGCGTAACGTGAAGAAAGCTTCATCTATGTGAGATGAATAAACATTGCAAAAAGCAGATTCACAGAAAACTTCTGTCCATTTTTTATCATAGGATATTTCCCTTGTCACCATAGTCCAGATGGTGCTCTCGAAGGTCCCTTCGTGGATCCGTCCATGACAGTTTCCAAGCTACATAATGTAAAGAAAGCTTTATCTATGTGAGATGATTACACATATCACAGAGTAGTTTCCTAGGAAGCTTCTTTCCAGTTTTTGTCTGAGTCTATTTCCCATTTCACCACTGGCATCAACATGCTCCCGAATATCACTTGGTACCTGTTTCTCCAAAAGGGTTTCCCCGATGCTGTATGAGAAGAGAGGTATAACACTGTGACTGAAATGCACACATCACAATGCTGTTCCTCTTAAACATTCTCTCCAGCTTCAGTCTGATCATATTTCCTTTTTCACCGTAAGCCTTAAAGTGCTCCTGAAGATCCCATCAAATGCTAAACATACAGAAGGTTAGAAAACTGCTCAATGAAAAGAGAGGCTTAAGTGAGCAGGAGGAATTAAGATGACTCAGAGTACTTTCACAGAAAGCTTACTTCTGGAATTTACCTGAGGATATTTCTTTCTCCGTATTCTAAGTATCGTTCCCAAATGTCCTTCCTGAGATTCCACAAAAACAGTGATTTCAAGCTGCTTAATATAAAGAATGGTATAACTTTACGAGACGAATACACACATCACCAGGGCGGTTGCTCAGAATGTTTCTCTGCAGGATTCATCGGAAGATGTTTCCTTATTCACCACAGGCCTCTGGGTGTCACTAAATATCCCTTCACAGATACTTCAAAGACAGATTTTCGAAACTGGGAAACAAAGATTAAGCATTAACTTTGTGAAGTGAATGCACATATCAGAGAGCAGATTCTTGGAACGCTTCTTCCTCGATTTTATTTCAGTGTATTTCACTATTAGTCATAGTCCTCAATGTGCCTCGAATATCACTTTTTCGGTTTCACAGGAACAGTGTTCTAACACTTCCTTGTGAGAAAAGAGTTACAAGTCCCTGAGTGGAATGCATACACAACGAAGTAGTTTTTCAGAAAGCTTCTATCCAGTTTTTATCTGAAGATATCTCCTCTTTCACCATAGGTCTGAATGTGCTCCCGAATGTCCCTTTGCAAATCAGTTCATGACGGAGTTTCCAAACTGCGTGGTATAAAAAGTTTTAACTATGTGAGATGAATAAATATATCTAACACAAAGCAGTTTCACAGAAATCTTCTTTCCAGTTTTTATCTGAGGATATTTCTTTTTCACCATATCCATCCCTATACTCCCAAATGTCTCCTGGTAGCTTTATCTCCAAAAGGAATTCCGGAATCCTCTAGGAGAAGAAAGGTATATTTCTGTGAGTGGAATGCACATGTCACAAGGCAGCTCCAGAGAAAGCTTCTCTCCAGTTTCTGTCTAAAGATGTTTCCTTTCTCATGGTAACCCTTGAAATGCTCCAGAATATTCCTTCACAAACTAAACAAAAACAATGTTATGATACTGATCAATGAATAGAGAAGCTTAACTGTGTGAGCGAAATCACGTGACACAGAGTAGTTTCACAAAAATCTTCTTTCTGGAATCACTCTGATATTTTTTCTTTTTCAGGGTATTGTAAAGATCATTTCCAATTATTCTATCTCAGATTCCACAGAAACAGTGATTTCAAACTGCTCAATCCAAAGAATGATTTAACTCTATGAGATGAATGCACACATCACAAAAGAGTTATGCAGAAAGCTTCTCTCCGATTTTTTATCGAAGGCATTTCTTTGCATCACACAGGTCTCTGGTCGCCACTTACTATCCCTGCGCTGAACCCTCAAAGACCAACTTTCAAACTGGGAAATGTAGAGTAAGCTTTAACCCTGTAAAAAGAATGGACTTCTCAGAGAACAGTTTCTTCGAGTGCTTCTTTCTGTTTTTTAGTGGATGTTATTTCAATATTTCCCATCGTCTTCAATATGCTCTGAATATCACCCTTTCGGATTTCAGGAACAGTGTTCAAACTCTGCCTTATGAGAAGCCAGTTGTTTCTCCATGAGTGGAATGCTCTCATCTCCAAGTAGTTTCTCAGAAAGTATCTCTCCAGTTTTTATCTGATTATACTTCCTATATCACCATTGGCTCGAACGTGATTTCAAATATCCCTTCATGGATCCGTCCACGAGGGAGTTTCCAAGCTGTGTAATGTAAAGAAAGCTTCATCTATGTGAGTGAATAAACATGGCAAAAAGAAGATTCACAGAAAGCTTCTTTCCAGTTTTTATTGTAAGATATTTCCTTTTTCACCATAGTCCAGAATGTGCTCCCAAAGGTCCCTTCGTGGATCCGTCCATGACAGTTTCCAAGCTGTGTAATTTAAAGAAAGCTTTATCTACGTGAGATGATTACACATATCACAGAGTAGTTTCCTAGAATGCTTCTTTCCAGTTTTTGTCTGAGTCTATTTCCCTTTTCACCATCGGCAACAGCACGCTCCCGAATATCACTTGGTACCTGTTTCTCCAAAGGGGTATCCCCAACACTGTAAGAGAAGAGAGGTATAACACTGTGACTGGAATGCACACGTCACAAAACAGCTCCTCAGAAAACTTCTTTCCAGTTTCTATCTGAATTCGTTTCCTATATCACCATAAGCCTCAAAGCGCTCCTGAAGGTGAACCTTCGCAGACTAAAAAGAAAACAGTGTTAAGATACAGCACAATGAAAAGAGAAGCTTAACTGTGTGACAAAAATTCACGTGACACAGAGCAGTTTCACAGAAAGCTTCCTTTTGGTTTCTCTCTGAGGTTATTTGTTTTCCAGGATATTCTATAGAGCATTTCCAAAAGTCCTTTCTCAGATACCACAGAAAGAGTGATTTAAAACTGTTCAATCCAAAAAATTATTTAACACTATGAGATGAATACAAACATCTCAAAAGAGTTGTGCAGAAAGCCTCCCTCCGATTTTCGATGAAAGACATTTCTTTGCCTCACACAAGCCTCCAGTTGCCACTTACGCTCCCTTCGCACAACCCTCAAACACCGACTTTCAAACTGGGAAATGTAGAGTAATCTTTAACCCTGTGAAAAGAATGGACATGTGAGAGAGCAGTTTCTTCGAGTGCTTCTTTCTGTTTTTTCACTTTTGGCCATAGTCTTCAATGTGCTCCTCAGCAAATGTAAAAGAACAGAAATTATAACAAACTGTCTCTCAGACCACAGTGCAATCAAACTAGAACTCAGGAATAAGAAACTCAATCAAAACCGCTCAACTACATGGAAACTGAACAACCTGCTCCTGAATGACTACTGGGTACATAACGAAATGAAAGCAGAAATAAAGATGTTCTTTGAAACCAATGAGAACAAAGATACAACATACCAGAATCTCTGGGACACATTTAAAGCAGTGTGTAGAAGGAAATTTATAGCACTTAGTGCCCACAAGAGAAAGCAGGAAAGATCTAAAATTTACACTCTAACATCACAATTAAGAGAAATAGAGAGGCGAGAGCAAACACATTCCAAAGCTAGCAGAAGGCAAGAAATAACTAAGATCAGAGCAGAACTGAAGGAGATAGAGACACAAAAAACCCTCCAAAAAATCAATGAATCCAGGAGTTGGTTTTTGAAAAGATCAACAAAATTGACAGACTGCTAGCAAGACTAATAAAGAAGAAAAGAGAGAGGAATCAAATAGACGCGATAAAAAATGATAAGGGCGATATCAGCACTGACCCCACAGAAATACAAACTACCATCAGAGAATACTATAAACACCTCTACGCAAATCAACTAGAAAATCTAGAAGAAATGGATAATTTCCTGGACACTTACAGTCTCCCAAGACTAAACCAGGAAGAAGTTGAATCCCTGAATAGACCAATAGCAGGCTCCAAAATTGAGGCAACAATTAATAGCCTACCCACCGAAAAAAGTCCAGGACCAGATGGACTCAGAGCTGAACTCTACCAGAGGTAGAAGGAGGAGCTGGTACCATTCTTTCTGAAACTATTCCAATCAATAGAAAAAGAGGGAATCCTCCCTAACTCATTTTATGAGGCCAACATCATCCTGATACCAAAGCCTGGCAGAGATACAACAAAAAAAGAGAATTTTAGACCAATCTCCCTGATGAACATCGATGAAAAATCCTCAATAAAATACTGGCAAACCGGATTCAGCAGCACATCAAAAAGCTTATCCACAATGATCAAGTGGGCTTCATCCCTGGGATGCAAGGCTGGTTCAACATTCGCAAATCAATAAACGTAATCCAGCATATAAACAGAACCAAAGACAAGAACCACATGATTATCTCAATAGATGCAGAATAGGCTTTTGACAAAATTCAACAGCCCTTCTTGCTAAAAACGCTCAATAAATTCGGTATTGATGGAACGTACCTCAAAATAATAAGAGCTATTTATGACAACCCACAGCTAATATCATACTGAATGGGCAAAAACTGGAAAAATTCCCTTTGAAAACTGGCACAAGACAGGGATGCCCTCTCTCACCACTGCTATTCAACATAGTATTGGAAGTTCTGTCTAGGGCAATCAGGCAAGGGAAAGAAATAAGGGTGTTCATTTAGGAAAAGAAGAAGTCAAATTGTCCCTGTTTTCAGATGACATGATTGTATATTTAGAAAACCCCATCGTCTCAGCCCAAAATCTCCTTAAGCTGATAAGCAACTTCAGCAAAGTCTCAGGATACAAAATTAATGTGCAAAAATCACAAGCATTCTTATACACCAGTAGCAGACAAGCAGAGAGCCAAATCAGGAATGAACTTCCATTCACAATGGCTTCAAAGAGAACAAAATGCCTAGGAATCCAATTTACAAGCGATGTAAAGGACCTCGTCAAGGAGAACTACAAACTACTGCTCAGTGAAATAAAAGAGGAAACAAACAAATGGAAGAACATACCATGCTCATGGATAGGAAGAATCAATATCATGAAAATGGCCATACTGCCCAAGGTTATTTATAGATTCAATGCCATCTCCATTAAGCTACCAATGAGTTTCTTCACAGAATTGGAAAAAACTGCTTTAAAGTTCATATGGAACCAAAAAAGAGACCACATTGCCAAGACAATCCTAAGTCATAAGGACAAAGATGGAGGCGTCACTCTACCTGACTTCAAACTATACTACAAGGCTACAGTAACCAAAACAGCATGGTACTGGTACCAAAACAGAGATATAGACCAATGGAACAGAACAGAGTCCTCAGAAATAATACCACACATCTACAGCCATCTGATCTTTGACAAACCTGAGAGAAACAAGAAATGGGGAAAGGATTCCCTATTTAATAAATGGTGCTGGGAAAATTGGCTAGCCATAAGTAGAAAGCTGAAAATGGATCCTTTTTTTACTCCTTATATGAAGAATAATTCAAGATGGATTAGAGACTTAAATGTTAGACCTAATACCATAAAAACCCTAGAAGAAAATCTAGGTAGTATCATTCAGGACATAGGCATGGTCAAGGACTTCATGTCTAAAACACCAAAAGCAAGGGCAGCAAAAGCCAAATTTGACAAATGGGATCTAATTAAACTAAAGAGCTTCTGCACAGCAAAAGAAACTACCATCAGAGTGAACAAGCAACCTACAGAATGGGAGAAAACTTTTGTAATCTACTCATCTGACAAAGGGCTAGTATCCAGAATCTACAAAGAACTCAAACAAATTTACAAGAAAAAAACAAACAACCCCATCCAAAAGTGGGCAAAGGATATGAACAGACATTTCTCAAAAGAAGACATTCATACAGCCAACAGACACATGAAAAAATGCTCATCACTCGCCATCAGAGAAATGCAAATCAAAACCACAATGAGATAACATCTCACACCAGTTAGAATGGCAGTCATTAAAAAGTCAAGAAACAACAGGTGTTGGAGAGGATGTGGAGAAATAGGAACACATTTACACTGTTGGTGGGATTGTAAACTAGTTCAACCATTATGGAAAACAGTATGGCAATTCCTCAAGGATCTAGAACTAGATGTACCATATGACCCAGCCATCCCACTACAGGGTATATACCCAAAGGATTATAAATTATTCTACTACAAAGACACATGCACACGTATGTTTATTGCAGCACTATTCTCAATAGCAAAGACTTGGAATCAACCCAAATGTCCATCAGTGACAGACTGGATTAAGAAAATGTGGCACATATACACCATGGAATACTATGCAGCCATAAAAAAGGATGAGTTTGCATCCTTTGTAGGGACATGGATGCAGCTGGAAACCATCATTCTTAGCAAACTATCACAAGAACAGAAAACCAAACACCGCATGTTCTCACTCATAGGTGGGAACTGAACAATGAGATCACTTGGACTCGGGAAGGGGAACATCACACACTGGGGCCTATCATGGGGAAGGGGGAGGGGGGAGAGATTGCATTGGGGAGTTATACATGATATAAAAGATGAATTGATGGGTGCTGACGAGTTGATGGGTGCAGCACACCAACATGGCACAAGTATACATATGTAACAAACCTGCACGTTATGCACATGTACCCTAGAACTTAAAGTATAATAAAAATAAAAAATAAAAAATAAAAAAAGAATTTGAAAATGAATACATTCATAAGAAAAAGTTCCCAAATGGAAAAAAAAAAAAAAATGACACCGAGCAATTTCACAGAAATCCTCCTACAGGATTTCTCCTGAGGATATTTATTTCTCCATATTGTAAGGATCGTACCCAAATGTCCTTCCTCAGATTCCAGAAAAACAATTATTTCAAGCTGCTCAATCCAAAGAATAGTTTATCTCTAGGTCATGAATAGACACATTGGAAAGCAGTTGCTCAGAACGTTTCTCTGCAGGTTTTATCGGAAGACATTTCCTCAGTCACCACAAGCCTCTGGGCGTCACAAATGTCCCTTCACAGATTACTCAAAGACAGTGTTTCGAAACTGGGAAACATAGAGTAAGCATTAACTCTATGAAGTTAATGCACATATCAGAGAGCAGATTCTTGGAACGCTTCTTGCCCAATTTTATTTCAGTATGTTTCACTACTCGTCATAGTCCTCAATGCGTTCTGAAATATCACTTTTTCAGTTTCACGTGAACAGTGTTCAAACCCTGCCTTGTGAAAAAAGAGGTATAACTCCCTGAGTGGAATACATACATCACAAAGTAGTTTCTCAGAAAGCTTCTATCCAGTTTTTATCTCAAGATATCTCCTCTTTCACCGTTGGCCTTAATATGCTCCCTAATGTCCCTTCGCTGATCTGTGCATGATGGAGTTTCCAAACTGCGTAATATAATTAACATTTTAACTATGCGAGATGAATAAATATATCTAACACAAAGCAGTTTCACAGAAATCTTCTTTCGATTTTCTGTCTGAGGATATATCCTTTTTCACCATAGTCGTCGCTATACTCCCGTATATCCCTTGGTAGCTTTTTCTCCAAAAGGGATTCCGGAATTCCCTAGAAGAAGAGAGGTATATATCTCTGGGTGGAATGCACATGTCACAAAGCAGCTCCTCAGAAAGCTTCTCTCCCTTTTCTATCCGAAAACAGTTCATTTCTCACTGTAAGACTCAAGGCCCTCGAGAATATCCCTTCTCAGACTTAACATAAACAATGTTATGATACTGCCCAATGAAAAGAGAAGTTTAACTGTGTGAGCGGAATTCACGTGACACAGAGCAGTTACACGGAAAGATTCCTTCTGCTTTCTATCTGCGGTTATTTCTTTTTCAGGATATTATAAAGAGCATTTCCAAATGTCCTTCCTCAGATTCCACAGAAACAGTGATTTGAAACTGTTCATTGCAAAGAATGATTTAACTCTATGAGATGAATACAAACATCACAAAAGAGTTGCGCAGAAAGCTTCTCTCCGATTTTCCATGAAAGACATTTCCTTGCCTCACACAGGCCTCTGGTTGCCACTTGCTATCCCTTCTCAGAACCCTCCAAGACCGACATTCAAACTCCGAAATGTAGAGTAAGGTTTAACGCTTTGAAAAGAATGGACATGTCGGAGTACAGTTTCTTCAAGTGTTTCTTTCTGTTTTTTATTGGACAACATTTCATTTTTTGCCATAGTCTTCAATGTGCTCCGAATATCGCTCTTTTGGTTTCAGAGGAACAGTGTTCAAACTGTGCCTTATGAGAAGAAAGTTACAACTCCCTGAGTGGAATGCACACATCACAAAACAGTTTCTCAGAAAGCTTCTTTTCAGTATTTATCTGACTATATTTTCTATTTCACCATAGGATCATATGTGATCCCAAATATCCCTTCACGGTTCCATCCACGAGGGAGTTTCCAAGCTGCGTAACGTAAAGAAAGCTTCATCTATGTGAGATGAGTAAACATAGCAAAAAGCAGATTCACAGAAAGCTTCTTTCCAGTTTTTCTCTGAAGATATTTCCTTTTTCACCACAGTCCAGAATGTGCTCCCAAAGGAACCTTCATGGATCTGTCCATGACAGTTTCCAAGCTGCGTAATGTAAAGAAAGCTTTATCGATGTGAGATGATTACACATATCACAGACTTGTTTCATAGAAAGCTTCTTTCCAGGTTCTGTCTGAGGCTATTTCCCTTTTCACCATCGACATCAAATGCTCACAAATATCACTCGGTACCTGTTTCTCCTAAAGGGTTTACCCGACGCTGTATGAGAAGAGATGTATAACACTGTGACTGGAATGCACACGTCACAAAGCAGGTCCTCGGAAAGCTTCTCTCCAGGTTCGGTCTGAACATATTTCCTTTTTCACCGTTAGTCTCAAAGTGCTCCCGAATATCCCATCACACGCTAAACATACACAGGGCTAGAAAACTGCTCAATGAAAAGAGAGGCTTATCTGAATGAGAGGAATTAAGATGACACAGAGCAGTTTCACAGAAAGCTTCCTTCTGGATTTTACATGAGGACATTTCTTTCTCCATATTCTAAGGATCGTTCCCAAATGTCCTTTCTCAGATTCCTCAAAAACTGTGATTTCAAGCTGCACAATCCAAAGAATGGTTAATTCTAGGAGACGAATACACACATCCCAAAGCAGTTGCTCAGAACGTTTCTCTGCAGGTTTCATCAGAAGGCGTTTCCTCGGTCACCACAAGCCTCTGGCATCACTAAATATCCCTTCACAGATTCTTCAAAGACAAAGTTTTGAAACTGGGCCACATAGAGTAAATATTAACTGTGTGAAGTGAATGCACATATCAGAGAGCAGATTCTTGGAATGGTTCTTCCTCGATTTTATTTCAATATATTTCACTATTCACCATAGTCCTACATGCGTTCTAAAATATCACATTTTCAGTTTCACAGGAACAGTGTTCAAACACAGCCTTGTGAGAAAAGAGGTATAACTCCCTGAGTGAAATGCATACATCACAAAGTAGTTTCTCAGAAAGCTTCTATCGAGTTTTTATCTGAAGATATCTCCTGCTTCACCATAGGCCTGAATGTGCTCCCGAATATCCCTTCGCGGATCTGTGCATGACGGAGCTTCCAAACTGCATAATATAAGTAAAGTTTTTACTATGCAAGATGAATACATATATCTAACACAAAGCTGTTTCACAGAAATCTTCTTTGCAGTTTCTGTCTGAGGATATTTCCCTTTTCAACATAGTCGTCGCTATACTCCCAAATATCTCCTGGTAGCTTTTCTTCCAAAAGGGAGTCCAGAATCCTCTAGGAGAAAAAAGGTATATTTCTGTGAGTTAAATGCACATGTCACTAGGCAGGTCCTCAGAAAGCTTCTCTCCAGTTTCTATCTGAAGACGTTTCCTTTCTCACCGTAAGTCTCAAGCCCTCCAGAGTACCCCTTCGCAGATTAACAAAAACACTCTTATGATCCAGCTCAATGTAAAGAGAAGCTTAACTGTGTGTGCGGAATTCACGTGACACAAAGCAATTTCACAGAGAGCTTCCTTCTGTTTTCCCTCTGAGGTTATTTCTTTTTCAGGATATTCTTAAGAGCGTTCCCAAATGTCGTTTCTCAGATTCCACAGCTACAGTGATTTCAAACTGCTCAATGCAGAGAATGATTTTATGCTATGATATGAATACGAACATCACAAAAGGGTTGTGCAGAAAGCTTCTCTCCGATTGTCAATGGAAGGCATTTCCTTTCCTCACACTGGCCTCCGGTTGCCACTTACTATCCCTTCGCAGAACCCTCAAAGACCGACTTTCAAACTGGGAAATGTAGAGTAAGCTTTAAACCTTTGAGAAAAGAATGAACATGTCAGAGAGCAGTTTCTTCAAGTGCTTCTTTCCATTTTTTCTCGGATTACATTTCACTTTTTGCCATAGTCTTCAATGTGCTCCAAAAATCACTCTTTTGGTTTTACAGGATCAGTGTTCAAACTGTGCCTTATGAGAAGAAAGTTACAACTCCCTGAGTGGAATGCGCACACCACCAAGCACTTTCTCAGACAACTTCTCTCCAGTTTTTATCTGACTATATTTCCTCTTTCACCATAGGCCCAAATGTGATCCCAAATATCCCTTCACGGATCCATCCATGAGGGAGTTTCCAAGCTGCGTAATGGAAAGAAAGCTTCATCTATGTGAGATGAATAAATCTGGCAAAAAGCAGATTCACAGAAAGCTTCTTTCCAGTTTTTATAGGAAGATATTTCCTTTTTCACCATAGTCCAGAATGTGCTCCCGAATTTGCCTTCATGGATCCGTCCATGACAGTTTCCAAGCTGTGTAATGTAAAGAAAGCTTTATCTATGTGAGATGATTACACATATCAGAGAGTATTTTCCTACAAGTTTCATTACAGTTTTTTTATGAGGCTATTTTTCTTTTCACCATCAGCTTCAACATACTCCCGAATATCACTTGGTACCTGTTTCTCCAAAAAGGTTTCCCCGAAGCTCTATGAGAAGAGAGGTACAACACTGGGACTGGAATGCACACGTCACAAAGCAGTTCCCCTGAAAATTTCTCTCCAGTTTCGGTCTGAACATATTTCCTTTTTCACCAATAGCCTCAAATTGCTCCGGAATATCCCATGAAATTCTAAACATACACAGGGTTAGAAAACTGCTCAATGAAAAGAGAGGCTTAACTGAGAGAGAGGAATTAAGACAACACAGAGTAGTTTCAGAGAATGCTTCCTTCTGGATTTTAACTGAGGATATTTCTTTCTCCGTATTCTAAGAATTGTTCCCAAATGTCCTTCCTCAGATTCCACAAAAACAGTGATTTCAAGCTGATCAATACAAAGAAAGGTATAATTTTATGAGATGAATACACACATCGCAAAGCAGTTGCTCAGAAAGTTTCTCTGCAGGATTCATCAGATGTTTCCTTATTCACCACAAGCATACGGGCGTCACTAAATATCCCTTCACAGATTCTTCATAGACAGAGTTTCGAAACTTGGCAACATAGAGTAAGCATTACCTCGGTGAAGTGAATGCACATATCAGAGAGCAGATTCTTGGAAGGCTCTTCCTCGATTTTATTTCTGTATTTTTCACTATTTGCCATAGTCCTCAATTCGTCCCAAAATATCACATTTTTGTTTTCACAGGAACAGTGCTCAAACACTGCCTTGTGAGAAAAGATGTATAACTCCCTGAGTGGAATGCATACATCACAAAATAGTTTCTCAGAAAGCTTCTATCCAGTTTTTATCTGAAGATATCTTCTCTTCCACCATAGGCCTGAATGTGCTCCGGAATGTCCCTCCATGTATCAGTGCATGACGGAGTTTCCAAACTGCGTAATATAAGAAAAGTTTTAACTATGCAAGATGAAGGAATATATCCAAAACAAAGCAGTTTCACAGAAATCTTCTTTCCAGTTTTTGTCTGAGGATATTTCCTTTTTCAACATAGCCGTCCCTATACTCCTGAATGTCTCTTGGTAGCTTTTTCTCCAAAAGGGATTCTGGAATCCTCTATGAGAAGAAAGGTATATTTCTGGTAGTGGCATGAACACGTCTATCTGAAGACATTTCCTTTCTCACTGAAAGTCTCAAAGCGCTCCAAAATATCCCTTCACAGACAAAACAAAAGCAGTGTTATGATACTACTCAATGGAAAGAGAAGCCTAACTGTGTGAGCGGAATTCACGTGACACAGAGCAGTTCCAGAAAAAGCTTCCTTCTGTTTCTCTATGAGGTTTTTTTTTTTTTAGTTTCCTCTAAAGAGCGTTTCCAAATGTCCTTTCTCAGATTCCACAGAAACAGTGATTTCAAACTGCTCAATTCAAAGAATGATTTAACTCTATGTAATGAATACAAGCATCACAAAAAGGTTGTGCAGAAGGCTTCTCTCCAATGTTCGATGGAAGACATTTCCTTTCTCGACACAGGTGTCCAGTTACCACTTTCTATCCCTTCACAGAAACCTCAAAGACCGACTTTCAAACTGGGAAATGTAGAATCTGCTTTAACCCTGTGAAAAGAATGGACATGTCAGAGAGCAATTTCTTCGAATGTGTCTTTCTGTTTTTTATTGAACGACATTTCACTTTTTGCCATAATCTTCAATGTGCTCCGAATATCACTCTTTTGGTTTTACAGGAGTAGTGCTCAAACTGTGCCTTATGAGAAGAAACTTATACCCCCCTGAGTGGAATACTCACATCACCAAGCAGTTTCTCAGAATGTTTCTCTCCAGTTTTTATCTGAATATATTTCCTATTTCACCATAGGCCCGAATGTGATCCCAAATATCTCTTCCTGGATCCATCCAAGAGAAAGTTTCCAAGCTGTGTAATGTAAAGAATGCTTCATCTATGTGAAATGAATAAACATAGCAGAAAGAAGATTCACAGAAAGCTTCTTTCCAGTTTTTATCTGAAGATATTTCCTTTTTCATCATAGTCCTGAATGAGCTCCCGAAGGTTCATTCATGGATCCGTCCATGATAGTTTCCAAGCTGTGTAATGTAAAGAAAGCTTTATCTATGTGAGATGATTGCAGATATCACAGAGTAGTTTCCTAGAATGCTTCTTTACAGTTTTTGTCTGAGGCTATTTTCCTTTTCACCATCGGCATCAACATGCTCCCTAATATCACTTGGTACCTGATTCTCCAAAAGTGTTTTCCAGACGCTGTATGAGAAGAGAGGTATAACACTTTGAGTGGAATGCACACGTCACAAAGAAATAACTCAGAAAGCTTCTCTCCAGTTTCAGTCTGAACGTATTTCCTTTTTCGTGTAAGAATCAAAGTGCTCCCGAATATCCCATCACACACTACACATACACAGGGTAAGAAAACTGCTCAATGAATGGAGAGGCTTCACTGAGCGAGAGGAATTAAGACGACACAGAGTAGTTTCACAGAAAGCTTCCTTCTGGCTTTTACCTGAGGATATTTCTTTCTTCATATTGTAAGGATCAATGCCAAATATCCTTCCTCAGATTCCACAAAAACTGTGATTTCAAGTTGCTCAATCAAAGGAATGTTTTAACTCTATGAGACGAATACACACATAACAAAGCAGTTGCTCAGAGTGTTTCTCTGCAGGTTTCATCGGAACACGTTTCCGTGCTCACCACAAGCCTCCAGGCATCACTAAATATCCCTTCATGGATTCTTCAATGACAGAGTTTCGAAACTGGGCAACATAGAGTAAGCTTTAACTCTGTGAGGTGAATGCACATATCAAAGAGCAGATTCTTGGAACGTTACTTCCTCGATTTTATTTCAGTATATTTCACTATTAGCCATAGTCCTCAATGCGCTCTGAAATATCACTTTCTCAGTTTCACAGGAACAATGTTCAAAACTGCCTTGTGGGAATGGAGGTATAACTCCCTGAGTGAAATGCATCCATCTCAAAGTAGTTTCTCAGAAAGCTTCTATCCAGTTTTTATCTGAAGATACCTCCTCTTTCACTGTAGGCCTGAATGTGCTCCCAAATGTCCCTTCGCATATCCGTGCATGACGCAATTTCCAAACTGCGTAATATAATAAAGGTTTTAACTATGCGAGATGAATAAACATATCAAACACAAAGCAGTTTCACAGAAATTTTCTTTTCAGTTTTTGTCTGAGGACATTTCCTTTTTCACGATAGCCATCCCTATACTCCCGAATGTCTCTTGGTAGCTTTTTCTCCAAAAGGGATTCTGGAATCCTCTAGAAGAAGAAAGGTATATTTCTGTAAGTGGAATGCACACGTCACAAAGCAGCTCCTCAGAAAGTTTCTCTCCAGTTTCTATCTGAAGACGCTTCCTTTCTCACTGTCAGCCTCAAAGCGCTCCTGAATATATCTTTAAAGACTAACCAAAAATAGTGTTATGATACTGCTCAATGAAAAGAAAAGCTTAACTGTGTTAGCGGAATTCATGTGACACAGAGCAGTTTCACATAAAGCTTCCTTCTCGTTTTCTCTGAGGTTATTTGTTTTTCAGGATATTCTAAAGAACGTTCCCAAATGCCCCTTCTCAGATTCCACAGAAACAGTGCTTTCAAACTACTCAATACAAAGAATGATTTAACTCTATGACATCAATACAAACATCACAAAAGAGTGGCGCAGAAAGCTTCTCTCCAATTTTCGATGGAAGGCAATTCCTTGCTCAACACAGGCCTCCGGTTGCCACTTACTATCCCTTCGCAGAAACCTCAAAGACTGACATTCAAACTGAGAAATGTACAGTAAGCTTTAATTCTGTGAAAAGAATGGACATGTCAGAGGGCCGTTTCTTCGAGTGCTTCTTTCTGTTTTTTATTAGACGACATTTCGCCTTTGCCATAATCTTCAACGTGCTCCGAATATCACTCTTTTGGTTTTACAGGGACAGTGTTCAAACTTTGCCTTATGAGAAGAATGTTATAACTCCCTGAGTGGAATGCTCACATCACCAAGTAGTTTCTCAGAATGCTTCTCTCCAGTTTTCTCATTGTCGTGAATGTGTTACTGAAGGTCCCTTTGTGGATCCATCCATGAGAGTTTCCAAGCTGCGTAATGTAAAGAAAGCTTTATCTATGTGAGATGATTACACATATCACAGAGTAGTTTCCTAGAAAGCATCCTTCCAGTTTTTGTCAGGCTATTTCCCTTTTCACCATTGGCATCAACATGCTCCCAATTATCACTTGGTACCTGTTTCTCCAAAAGGGTTTACCCGATGCTGTATGAGAAGAGAGGTATAACACTGGGACTGGAATGCACACGTCACAGAGCAGTTCCTCTGAAATCTTCTCTCCAGTTTCGGTCTGAACATATTTCCTTTTTCACAATAAGCCTCAAACTGCTCCTGAATATCCCATCCCACGCTAAACATACACAGGGTTAGAAAACTGCTCAATGAAAAGAGAGGCTTAACTGAGTGATAGGAATTAGGACGACGCAGAGCAGTTTCACAGAAAGCTTCCTACTGGATGTTTCCTGAGGATAGTTCTTTTTCCATAATCTAAGCATCGTTCCCAAATGTCCTTCTTCAGATTTCACAAAAACAGTGATTTCAAGCTGCTCAATCAAAAGAATGGTTTAACTCTATGAGACGAATACACACATCAGAAAGCAGTGGCTCAGAAAGTTTCTCTGAAGGATTCATCGGAAGACGTTTCCTTGCTCACCAGAAGCCTCAGGGCGTCACTAAATATCCCTTCACAGATTCATCAAAGACAGAGATTCGAAACTGGACATTAATTCTGTGAAGTGAATGCACATATCAGAGAGTAGATTCTTGGAACGCTTCTTCCTCGATTTTATTTCAGCATATTTCACTATTCGCCATAGTCCTCAATGCACTCTGAAATATCACCTTTTCGGTTTCACAGGAACAGTGTTCAAACACTGCCTTGTGAAAAAAAGAGGTATAACTCCCTGATTGGAATGCGTATATCACAAAGTAATTTCTCAGAAAGCTTCTATCCAGTTTTATCTGAATACATCTTCTCTTTCACTGTAGGTGTGAATGTTCTCCCGAATGATCATTCGCAGATGCGTGCATGATGGCATTTCCAAAATGCATAATAGAAGAAAAGTTTTAACTATGTGAGATTAATAAATATATCTAACACAAAGCCGTTTCACAGAAATCTTCTTTCCAGTTTTTGTGTGTGGTTATTTCCTTTTTCACCATAGCCCTCCCTATAGTTCCAAACGTCTCTTGGTAGCTCTTTCTCCAAAAGGGATTCTGGATTCCTATAGGAGAAGAAAGGTATATTTCTGTGAGCGGAATGCACACATCACAAAGCAGCTCCTCAGGAAGCTTCTCTCCAGTTTCTATCTGAAGACATTCCCTTTCTCACTGTAAGCCTCAAATCCCTCCAGAATATCCCTTCGCAGACTAAACATAAACAAGTGTTATGATACAGCTCAATGAAAAGAGAAGCTTAACTGTGTGAGGGGAATTCATGTGACACAGAGCAGTTTCACAGAAAGCTTCCTTCTGGTTTCTCTCTGAGGTTATTTCTTTTTCAGGATATTCTAAAGAGCGTTTCCTAATGTCCTTTCTCAGATTCCACAGAAACAGTGATTTCAAATTCCTCAATCCAAAGAATGATTTAACTCTATGAGATCAATACAGGCATCACAAAAGAGTTGTGCAGAAATCTTCTCTCCGAATTTTGATGGAAGACATTTCCTTGCCTCACACAGGCCTCCAGTTGCCACTTGCTATCCCTTAGCAGAAACCTCAAACACCGACTTTCAAACTGGAAAATGTAGAGTAAGGTTTAACGCTGTGAAGAGAAAGGACATGTCAGAGAACAGTTAATTCGAGTGTTTCTTTCTGTTTTTTGTTGGACATCATTTCATTTTTTGCCATAGTCTTCAATGTGTTCTGAATATCACTCTTTTGGTTTTACAGGACCAGTGTTCAAACTGTGCCTTATGAGAAGAAAGTTATAACTTCCTGAGTGGAATGCACACGACACCAAACAGTTTCTCAGAAAGCTTTTCTCCAGTTTTTATCTGACTATATTTCCTATTTCACCATAGGCCCCAATATGATCCCAAATATCCCTTCCCGGATCCATCCACGAGGGAGTTTCCAAGCTGTGTAATATAAAGAAAGCTTCATCTATGTGAGATGAATAAACATAGCAAGAAGCAGATTCACAGAAAACTTCTTTCCAGTTTTTCTCTGAAGATATTTCCTTTTCCACCATAGTCCAGAATGTGCTCCTGAAGGTCTCTTCATGAATCCGTCCATGACAGTTTCCAAACTACATAATGTGAACAAAGCTTTATCGATTTGAGATGATTACACATATCACAGAGTTGTTTCATAGAAAGCTTCTTCCCAGTTTTTGTCTGAGGCTATTTCCCTGTTCACCATTGGCATCAACATGCTCCTGAATATCACTTGGTACCTGTTTCACCAAAAGGGTTTCACCGATGCTGTATGAGAAGAGATGTATGACACTGTGACTGGAATGCACACGTCACAAAGCAGTTCCTCTGAAAGTTTCTCTCCAGTTTCGGTCTGATCATATTTCCTTTTTCACCGTTGGTCTCAAAGTGCTCCTGAATATCCCATCACAGGCTAAACATACACAGGGTTAGAAAACTGCTCAATGAAAAGAGAGGCTTAACTGAGCGAGAGGAATTAAGATAACATAGACCAGTTTCACAGAAAGCTTCCTTCTGGATTTTACCTGATGATATTTATTTCTTCATATTCTAAGGATCGTTCTCAAATGTCCTTCCTCAGATTCCACAATAACTGTGATTTCAAGCTGCTCAATCCAAAGAATGGTTTAACTCTATGAGACGAGTACACACATTCCAAAGCAATTGTTCAGAACCTATCTCTGCAGGATTCATCAGAAGGCGTTTTCTTACTCACAACAAGGTTCCGGGTGTCAATAAATATCCCTACACAGATCCTTCAAAGACAGAGGTTCGAAACTGGGCAAAATGATGTAAGTATTAACCCTCTGAAGTGAATGCACATATTAGAGAGTAGATTCTGGGAACGCTTTTTCCTCGATTTTATTTCAGTATATTTCACTATTCGCCATAGTACTCAATGAATTCTGAAATATCATATTTTCGGTTTCACAGGAACAGTGTTCAAACACTGCCTTGTGAGAAAAGAGTCATAACTCCCTGAATGGAATGCATACATCACAAAGTAAGTTCTCAGAAAGCTTCTATTCAGTTTTTATCTGAAGATAACTCCTCTTACCACATAGGACTGAATGTGCTCCAAAATGTCCCTTTGTGGATCTGTGCATGATGTAGTTTCCAAACTTTGTAATATAATTAAAGTTTCATCTCTGCGAGATGAATAAATACATCTAACACAAAGCAGTTTCACGGAAATCTTCTTTCCAATTTTTGTCTGAGGAGATTTCCTTTTTGACCATAGTCCTCCCTATACGCTCGAATATCTCTCGATAGCTTTTTCTCCAAAAGGGATTCTGGAATCCACTAGGAGAAGAAAGGTATAATTCTATGAGTGGGATGCACACGTCAAAAAACAGCTCCTCAGAAAGCTTCTTTCCAGTTTCTATTTGAAGACGTTTCCTTTCTCTCTGTAAGCCTCAACCCCTCCAGAATATCCCTTCACAGACTAAACAAAAACAGTGTTTTGATACAGGTCAATGAAAAGGGCAGCTTAATTATGTGAGCAGAATTCAGGTGACACAGAGCAGTTTCACAGAAAGCTTCCTTCTCGTTTCTCTTTGAGGTTATTTCTTTTTCAGGATATTCCAAAATGGTTTTCCAAAGGTCCTTTCTCAGATTCCACAGAAACAGTGATTTCAAACTGCTCAATCCAAAGAATGATTTAACTCCATGAGATGAATACAAACATTGCAAAAAGGTGCGCAGAAAGCTTCTCACCGATTTTCGATGGAAGACATTTGTTTGCCTCACACTGGCCTCCGATCGTCATTTACTATCTCATCGCAGAACCCTAAAAGACAGACTTTCTTTTTTTTTTTATTATACTTAAATTCTAGGGTACATGTGCATAACGTGCAGGTTTGTTACATATGTATACATGTGCCATGTTGGTGTGCTGCACCCATCAACTCGTCAGCACCCATCAATTCATCATTTATATCAGGTATAACTCCCCAATGCAATCCCTCCCCCCTCCCCCCTCCCCATGATAGGCCCCATTGTGTGATGTTCCCCTTCCCGAGTCCAAGTGAGCTCCTTGTTCAGTTCCCACCTATGAGTGAGAACATGCGGTGTTTGGTTTTCTCTTCCTGTGATAGTTTGCTAAGAATGATGGTTTCCAGCTGCATCCATGTCCCTACAAAGGACGCAAACTCATCCTTTTTTATGGCTGCATAGTATTCCATGGTGTATATGTGCCACATTTTCTTAATCCAGTCTGTCACTGATGGACATTTGGGTTGATTCCAAGTCTTTGCTATTGTTAATAGTGCCGCAATAAACATACGTGTGCCTGTGAAAGACAGACTTTCAAACTGGGAAATATAGAGTAAGCCTTAACCCTGTGAATAGAATGAACATTTGAGAGCAGTTTCTTCGAGTGCTTCTTTCTGTTTTTTATTGGATGCCATTTCACTTTTTGCCATAGTCTTCAAAGTGCTCCTAATATCACTCTTTTGGTTTTACAGGAACAGTGTTCAAACTGTGCCTTATGAGAAAAAAGTTATAACTCTCTGAGTGGAATGCGCACATCACCAAGCAGTTTCTCAGAATGCTTCTCTCCAGTTTTTATGTGACTATATTTCTTCTTTCACCATAGGAACGAATGTGATCCAAAATATCCCTTCGCGGATCCATCCACGAGGGAGTTTCTAAGCTGCGTAATGTAAAGAAAGCTTCCTTTATGTGAGATGAATAAACATAGCAAAAAAGAGATTCGCAGAAAGCTTCTTTCCAGTTTTTATTTGAAGATTTTCCTTTTTCGCCATGGTCCAGAATGTGCTCCCGAAGGTCCCCTCGTGGATCCGTCCATGACAGTTTCCAAGATGTGTAATGTAAGAAAAGTTTTATCTATGTGAGATTATTTCACATATCACAGAGTAGTTTCCTATAAAGCTTCTTTCCAATTTTTGTCTGAGGCTATTTCCCTTTTCACCATCAGTATCAACATGCTCCCTAATGTCCCTTGGTACCTGTTTCTCCAAAAGGTTTCCCCCGACGCTGTATGAGAAGAAAGGTATAACACTGTGACTGGAATGCACATGTCACAAAGCAGTTCCTCAGAGAGCTTCTCTCCAGTTTCAGCCTGAACATATTTCCTTTTTCACTGATAGCTTCAAAGTGATCCCGAATATCCCATCACACTCTCAAAATACACAGGGCTAGAAACCTGCTCAATGAAATGAGAGGCTTATCTGGATGAGAGGAATTAAGACGACACAGAGCAGTTTCACAGAAAGCTTCCTTCTGGATTTTACCTGAGGATATTTCTTTCTCCATATTCTAAGGATCGTTTATAAATGTCAGTCCTCAGATTCCACAAAAACAGTGATTTCAAGCTGCTCAATCCAAAGAATGGTTTAATTCTAGAATACGAATACACACATGGCAAAGCAGTTGCTCAGAAAGTTTCTCTGCAATTTTCATCAGAAGACGTTTCCTCACTCACCACAGGCCTCTGGGTGTCACTAAATATCCCTTCACAGATTCTTCAAAGACAGAGTTTCCAAACTGGGCCACATAGGGTAAGCATTACCTTTGTGAAGTGAATGCACATATCAGAGAGCAGATTTTTGGAACATTTCTTCCTCGATTTTATTTCAGTATATTTCACTATTTGCAATACTCCTCAATGCGTTCCTAAATATCACTTTTTTGGTTCCACAGGAACAGTGTTCAAACACTGCATTGTGAGAAAAGAGGTATAACTCCCTGATTGGAATGCATACATCACAAAGTTGTTTCTCAGAAAGTTTCTATCCAGTTTTTATCTGAAGATATCTCCTCTTTCACCATAGGCCTGAATGTGCTCCCTAATGTCTCTTCACGGATTGGTTCATGACGGAGTTTCCAAACTGCGTAATAAAGGAAACGTTTTAACTATGCAAGATGAATAAATATATTTAACACAAAGCAGTTTCACAGAAATCTTCTTTCCAGTTTTTGTCTGAGGATATTTCCGTTTTCACCATATCCGTCCATATACTACCAAATATCACTTCGTAGCTTTTTCTCCAAAAGGAATTTCAAAATGCTCTATAATAAGAAAGGTATATTTCTGTGAGTGGAATGCACATATCACAAGACAGCTCCACAGCAAGCTTCTCTCCAGTTTCTGTCTAAAGATGTTTCCTATCTCACCGTAAGCCTCAAAGCCTTCCAGAATATCTCTTCGCAGACTAAACAAAAATTGTGTTTTGATATAGCTCAATGAAAAGAGAAGCTTAACTGTGTGAGCAGAATTCACGTGACACAGAGAAGTTTCACAGAAAGCTTCCTTCTGGTTTATTTCTGAGGTTATTTCTTTTTCAGGATATTTTAAAGAGCGTTTCCAAATGTCCTTTCTCAGATTCCACAGAAAGAGTGATTTCAAACTGCTCAATCCAAAGAATGATTTAACTCTATGAGATGAATGCAAACATCACAAGAGTGTGCAGAAAACTTCTCTCCGATTTTCTTTTTCTTTTTTTATTATACTTTAAGTTCTAGGGTACATATGCATAACGTGCAGGTTTGTTACATATGTATATCTGTGCCATGTTTTTGTGCTGCACCCATCAGCTCGTCAGCACCCATCAATTCATCATTTATATCAGGTATAACTCCCCAATGCAATCCCTCCCCCCTACCCCCTCCCCATGATAGGCCCCAGTGTGTGATGTTCCCCTTCCCAAGTCCAAGTGAACTCATTGTTCAGTTCCCACCTATGAGTGAGAACATGCGGTGTTTGGTTTTCTGTTCTTGTGATAGTTTGCTAAGAATGATGGTTTCCGATTTTCTATTTAAGACATTTCCTTGCTTCACACAGGCCTCTGGTTGCCACCTACTATTCCGTCACAGAAACTTCAAAGACCGACTTTGAAACTAGGAAATGTAGAGTAAGCTTTAATCCTGTGAAAAGAATGGACGTGTCAGAGAGCAGTTTTTTCGAGTGCTTCTTTCTGTTTTTATTAGACGACATTTCACTTTTTGCCATAATCTTCAATGTGCTCCGAACATCACTCTTTTGGTTTCACTGGAGCAGTGTTCAAACTGTGCCTTATGAGAAGAAAGTCATAACTCCCTGAGTGGAATGCACACATCCAAGCAGTTTCTCAGAAAGCTTCCCTCCAGTTTTTATGTCTATATTTGTTATTTCACCATAGGTCCGAATGTGATCCCAAATATCCCTTCACAGATCCATCCACTAGGGAGTTTCCAAATTGTGTAATGTAAAGAAAGCTTCAACTATGTGAAGTGAATAAACATAGCAAAAACAGATTCATAAAATGCTTCTTTCCAGTTTTTATCTGAAGATATTTCCTTTTTCACTATAGTCCTGAATGTGCTCCTTAGGTCCCTTCGTAGAACCCTCCATGACAGTTTCCAAGCTTCGTAATGTAAAGAAAGCTTTATCTATGTGAGATGATTTCACATATCACAGAGCACTTTCCTAGAAAGCTTCTTTCCAATTTTTGTCTGAGGCTATTTCCCTTTTCACCATCAGCTTCAAAATGCTAGCGAATATCACTTGGTACCTGTTTCTCCAAAAGGGTTTCCCCGACGCTGTATGAGAAGAGAGGTATAACACTGTGACTGGAATGCACAAGTCACAAAGCAGTTCCTCGGAAAGCTTCTGTCCAGTTTTGGTCTGAAAATATTTCCCTTTTCACCTTTAGCCTCACAGTGCTCCCGAATATCCCATCACATGCTAAACATACACAGGGCTAGAAAACTGCTCAATGAAAAGAGAGGCTTATCTGAGTGAGAGGAATTAAGATGACACAGAGCAGTTTCACATAAAGCTTCCTTCTGGATTTTACCTGAGGATATTTCTTTCTGCATATTCTAAGGATCATTCCCAAATGTCCTTCCTCACATTCCACAAAAACAGTGATTTCAAGCTGCTCTATCCAAAGAATGGTTTAACTCTAGGAGATGAACACACACATCGCAAAGCAGTTGCTCAGAACGTTTCTCTGCAGGTTTTATTGGAAGACGTTTCCTTGCTCACGAGAAGCCTCCAGGCGTCGCAAATATCCCTTCACAGATCCTTCAAAGACAGAGTTTCGAAAGTGGGCAACATAGAGAAAGCATTAACTGTGTGAAGTGAATGCACATATCAGAGAGCACATTCCTGGAACGCTTCTTCCCCGATTTTATTTCAGTATATTTCACTACTCACCATAGTCCTCAATGCGTTCCGAAATATCACCTTTTCGGTTTCACAGGAACATTGTTCAAAGGCTGCCTTGTGAGGAAAGAGTTATAACTCCCTGAGTGGAATGCATATATCACAAAGTAGTTTCTCAGAAAGATTCAATCCAGTTTTTATCTGAAGATATCTCCTTTTTCACCGTAGGCCTGAATGTGCTGCTGAATATCTCTTTGCAGTTCAGTGCATGAAGGAG
The DNA here is from genome assembly GCF_002776525.5 of Piliocolobus tephrosceles. Lineage (NCBI taxonomy): Eukaryota > Metazoa > Chordata > Mammalia > Primates > Cercopithecidae > Piliocolobus > Piliocolobus tephrosceles. The sequence continues at coordinate 88,420,716 of NC_045448.1, read as the reverse complement.
TTTTCAAATTGTGTAATATAATTAAAGTTTTAAGTGTGCGAGATGAATGAATATATCTAACACAAAGAAGTTTCACAGAAATCTTCTTTCCAGTTTTTTTTCTGAGGCTATTTCCCTTTTCACCATCAGCAACAACATGCTCCCGAATATCACTTTCTACCTGTTTCTCCTAAAGGGTTTCCCGATGCTATATGAGAAGAGAGGTATAACACTGTGACTGGAATGCACTGGTCACAAAGCAGGTTCTCGGAAAGCTTCTCTCCAGTGTCGGTCTGAACATATTTCTTTTTCACCGTTAGCCTCAAAGTGCTCCCGAATATCTCATCACACGCAAAACATACACAGGGCTACAAAACTGCTCAATGAAAAGAGAGGCTTATCAGAGAGGAATTAAGATGACCCAGAGCAGTTAGACAGCAAGGTTCCTTCTGGATTTTACCTGAGGATATTTCTTTCTCCATATTCTGAGGATCGTTCCCAAATGTTCTTCCTCAGATTCCACAAAAACAGTGATTTCAAGCTGCTCAATCCAAAGAATGATTTAACTCTATGAGTCGAATACACACATCACAAAACAGTTGCTCAGAACGTTTCTCAGCAGGTTTCATCGGAAGACATTTCCTCGCTCACCACAATCCTCCAGGCGTGCCCTAAATATCCCTTCACAGATTTTTCAAAGACAGAGTTTTGAAACTGGGCAACATAGAATAAGCATTAACTCAGTGTAGTGAATGCACATATCAGAGAGCAGATTCTTGGAACACTTCTTCCTCGATTTCATTTCAGTATATTTCACTATTCGCCATAGTCCTCCATGCTTTCCGAAATATCACTTTTTCAGTTTCACAGGAACAGTGTTCAAACATTGCCATGTGAGAAAAGAGATATAACTCCCTGAGTGGAATGCATACGTCACAAAGAATTTTCTCAGAAAGCTTCTATCCCGTTTTTATCTGAAGATATCTCCTCTTTCACTGTAGGCCTGAATGTGCTACAAAACATCCCTTTGCAAATCTGTGCATGACATAGTTTCCAAACTGTGTAATATAATAAATGTTTTAACTATGTGAAATGAATAAATATGTCTAACACAAAGCAGTTTCACAGAAATCTTCTTTCCAGTTTTTGTCTGGGAATATTTTCTTTTTCTCCATAATCGTTGCTATACTCTCGAATATCTCTTGGCAGATTTTTTTCTCCAAAACGAATTCCGGAATCCACTAGGAGAAGAAAGGTATATTTCTGTGATTGGAAAACACTCGTCACAAAGCAGATCCTCAGAAAGCTTCTCTCCAGTTTCTATCTGAAGATGTTTCCTTTCTCTCCATAAGTCTCAAAGCCCTCCAGAATATACTTTCAGAGACTAAACAAAAACGGTGTTATGATACAGCTCAATGAAAAGAGACGCTTAACTGTGTGAGCGGAATTGATGTGACACAGATCAGATCAAATAACCCTTCCTTCTGGTTTCTCTCTGGGGTTATTTTTATTTTCAGGATATTCTAAAGAGCGTTTCCAAGTGTCCTTTCTCAGATTCCACAGAAACAGTGATTTCAAACCGCTCAATCCAGAGAAAGATTTAACGCTATGAGATGAATACCACCATCAAATAAGGGTTGTGCATAAAGCTTGTCTCCGATTTTCGATGGAAGACATTTCCTTGCCTCACAGAGGCCTCCGGTCACCACGTACTAACACTTTGCAGAACCCTAAAAGACCGACTTTCATTTTTCATCATAGTCCAGAATGTGCTCCCAAAGGTACCTTCGTGGATCTGTCCATGACAGTTTCCCAGCTGCGTAATGTATTGAAAGCTTTACCTAAGTGTGATGATTGCACATATCACAGAGGAGTTTCCTAGAAAGGTATCTTCCAGTTTTTGTCTGAGGCTATTTCCTTTTTCACCATCAGCATCAACATCCTCTCGAATATCACTTGGTACCTCTTTCTCCAAAAGGGTTTCCCCGACGCTGTATGAGAATAGAGGTATACACTGTGACTGGAATGCACACGTCACAAACAGTTCCTTGGAAAGCTTCTCTCCAGTTTCGGTCTGATCATATTTCCTTTTTCACCGTAAGCCTCAAAGTGCTCCTGAGTATTCCATCACAAGCTAAACATACACAGGGTTAGAAAACTGCTCAATGAAAAGAGAGGCTTAACTGAGTGAGAGGAATTAAGATGACACAGAGCAGTTTCACAGAAAGCTTCCTTCTGGATTTTACCTGAGGATATTTCTTTCTCCATATTCTAAGGATCGTTCCCAAATGTCCTTCCTCAGATTCCACACAAGCAGTGATTTCAAGCTGCTCAATCCAAAGAATGGCTTAACTCTAGGAGATGAATAAGCACATCGCAAAGCAGTTGCTCAGAAGGTTTCTCTGCAGGTTTCAGCGGAAGACTTTTCCTCACTCACCACAAGCCTCCGGGCGTCACTAAATATCCCTTCACAGATTCTTCAAAGATAGAGTTTCGAAAGTGGGCAACATAGAGTAAGCATTAACTCTGTGGAGTGAATGCAGATATCAGAAAGCAGATTCTTGGAACGCTTCTTCCTCGATTTTATTTCAGTATATTTCACTATTCGCCATAGTCCTCAATGTGCCCCGAATATCACCTTTTCAGAGTCACAGGAACAGTGTTCAAACACTGCCTTGTGAGAAATGAGCCATAACTCCCTGAGTGGAATGCATACACCAAAAAGTAGATTCTCAGAAAGCCTCTATCCAGTTTTTATGTGAAGATATCTCCTCTTTCGCCATAGGCCTGAATGTGCTCCCAAATGTCCCTTCGCGGATCCATTCAGGACGGAGTTTATAAGCTGCATAATATAGGAAAAGTTGTAACTATTAGAGATGAATAAATATATTTAACACAAAGCAGTTTCACAGAAATCTTCTTTCCAGTTGTAGTCCGAGGATATTTCCTTTTTCATCATATCCGTCCGTATACGCCCGAATGTCTCTTGGTAGCTTTATCTCCAAAAGTGATTCCGGAATCTTCTAGGAAAAGAAAGGTATTTTTCTGTGAGTGGAATGCAGACGTCACAAACAGCTCCTCAGAAAGCTTCTCTCCAGTTTGTATCTGAAGAAGTTTCTTTTCTCACCATAAGCCTCAAAGCCATCCAGAATATCCCTTCCCAGACTAAACAAAAACAGTGTTATGATACAGCTCCATGAAAAGAGAAGCTTAACTGTGTGAGAGGAATTCATGTGACACAGAGCAGTTTCACAGAAAGCTTCCTTCTGGTTTCACTCTGTGGTTATTTCTTTTACAGGATATTCTAAAATGTCTTTCCAAATGTCCTTTTTCAAATTATACAGAAACCGTGATTTCAAACTGTTCATTCCAAAGAACCATTTAATGCTATGAGATGAATACAAACATCACAAAATACTTGCACAGAAAGCTTCTCTCCAAATTTTGATGGAGGACATTTTCTTGCTAGACACAGGCCTCCGGTTGTCACATACTATCCCTTTGCAGAACTGTCAAAGACTGACTTTCAAACAGGGAAATGTAGAGTAAGCTTTAACCCTGTGGAAAGAATGGACATTTGAGAGCAGTTTATTCGAGTGCTTCTTTCTGCTTTTATTGGACGCCATTTCACTTTTTGTCGTAGTTTTCAAAGTACTCTGAATATCACTCTTTTGTTTTCACAGAAACAGTGTTCCAAATGTGCCTTATGAGAAGAAAGTTGTAATTCCCTGAGTGGAATGCACATATCACCAAGCAGTCTCTCAGAAGGCTTCCATCCAGTTTTTATATGACTATATTTGTTATTTCACCATAGGCTCGAATGTGATCCCAAATATCCCTTCGCGGATCCATCCACAAGGGAGTTTCCAAACTGCGCAATGTAAAGAAAGCTTCATCTATGTGAGATGAAGAAACTTAGCAAGAAGCAGCTTCACAGAAAGCTTCTTTCCAGTTTTTCTCCGAAGACATTTCCTTTTTCACCATAGTCCAGAATGTGCTCCCAAAGGTCCCTTCGTGGATACATCCATGACAGTTTCCAAGCTGGGTAACGTAAAGAAAGCTTTATCGATGTGAGATGATTAAACATATCACAGAGTTGTTTCATAGAAGGCTTCTTTCCAGTTTTTTTCTGAGGTTATTTCCCTTTTCACAATCGGCATCAACATGCGCCCCAATATCACTTGGTACCTGTTTCTCCAAAAAGGTTTCCCTGACGCTGTATGCGAAGAGAGGTATAACAATGTGACTGGAATGCACACTTTACAAAGCAGTTCCTCAAAAAGCTTCTCTCCAATTTCGATCTGAACATATTTCGTTTTTCACAATTAGCCTTAAAGTGCTCCCGAATATCCCATCACATGCTAAACATACACAGGGCTAGAAAACTGCTCAATGAAAAGAGAGGCTTATCTGAGTGAGAGGAATTATGATGACACAGAGCAGTTTCACAGAAAGCTTCCTTTTGGTTTGTCTCTGAGGTTATTTGTTTTTCAGGATGTTCTAAAGAGCATTTCCAAATGTCCTGTCTCAGATTCCACCGAAACAGTGATTTAAAAATGTTCAATCAAAAGAATTATTTAACACTATGAGATGAATACAAACATCTCAAAAGAGTTGCACAGAAAGTTTCTTTCCAATTTTCAATGAAAGAAATTTCTTTCCCTCACACAGGCCTCCGGTTGCCATTTACAATCTCTTCGCACAACCCTCAAACACCGACTTTCAAACGGGGAAAAGTAGAGTAATATTTAACCCTGTGAAAAGAATGGACATATCAGAGAGTAGTTTTTTCGAGTGCTTCTTTCTGTTTTTTATTGGACGATATTTCAATTTTGCCATAGTCTTCAATGTTCTCGGAATATCACTCTTTTGGTTTTACAGGAACAGTGTTCCAACTGTGCCTTATGAGAAGAACGTTACAACTCCCTGAGTGGAATGCTCACATCACCAAGCAGTTTCTCAGAAAGCTTCTCTCCATTTTTTATCTCACAATATTTCCTATCTCACCATAGGTCTGAATGTGTAACCAAATAGTCCTTCGCGGATCCATCCACGTGGAAGTTTAAAAGCTGTGTATTGTAAAGAAAGCTTCATCTATGTGAGATGAATAAACATAACAAAAAGCAGGTTCACAGAAAGCTTCTTTCCAGTTTTTATCAGAAGATATTTCCTTTTTCACCAGACTCCAGAATGTGCTCCCGAAGGTCCCTTTGTGGATCCGTCCATGACAGTTTCCAAACTGCGTAATGGAAAGAAACCTTTATCTATGTGAGATGATTACACATATCACAGAGTAGTTTCCTAGAAAGCTTCTTGGCAGTTTTGTCTGAGACAATTTCCCTTTTCACCACCGGCATCAACATGCTCCCGAATGTCACTTGGTACCAGTTTCTTTAAAAGCGTTTCCCCAATGCTGTATGAGAAGAGAAATATCACACTGTGACTGGAATGCACACGTCACAAAGCAGTTCCTCCGAAAGCTTCTCTCCAGCTTCAGTCTGAACATATTTCCTTTATCACCATTAGTCTCAAAGTGCTCCAGAATATCCCATCACATGCTAAACATACACAGGACTAAAGAATTGCTCAATGAAAAGAGAGGCTTAATGGAGCAAGACTAATTAAGATGACACAGAGCAGTTTCACAGAAACCCTCCTACGGGATATCTTCTGAGGATATTTATTTCTCCATATTGTAAGGATTGAACCCAAATGTCCTTCCTCAGATTCCAGAAAAACAATGATTTCAAACTGCTCAATCCGAAGAATTGTTTAACTCAAGGAGATGAATACACACATAGCAAAGCAGTTGCTCAGAACGTTTCTCTGCAGGTTTTATTGGAAGACATTTCCTCGGTCACCACAAGCCTCCGGGCATCACAAATGTCCCTTCACATTATTCAAAGACAGAGTTTCGAAATTGGGCAACATAGAGTAAGCATTACCTCTGTAAAGTGAATGCACATATCAGAGAGCAGATTCTTGGAACGCTTCTTCCCCGATTTTATTTCAGTATATTTCACTACTCGCCATAGTCCGCAATGCGTTCCAAAATATCACTTTTTCGGTTTCACAGGAACAGTGTTCAAACACTGCCTTGTGAGAATAGAGGTATAACACCCTGAGTGGAATACATACATCACAAAGTAGTTTCTCAGAAAGCTTCTATCCAGTTTTTATCTGAAGATATCTCTTCTTTCACCATTGGCCTGAATATGCTCCCTAATATCGCTTTGCTGATCTGTGCATGATGGAGTTTCCAAACTGCATAATATAATTCAAGTTTTAACTATGTGAGATGAATAAATATATCTAACACAAAGCAGTTTCACAGAAATCTTCTTTCGATTTTCTGTCTGAGGATATTTCCTTTTTCACCATAGTCGTTGCTATACTCCCATATATCCCTTGGTAGCTTTTTCTCCAAAAGGGGTTTGGAATCCCCTAGAAGAAGAGAGGTATATATCTGTGTGTGGAATGCACAAGTCACAAAGCACCTCCTCAGAAAGCTTCTCTCCAGTTTCCATCCGAAGACATTTCCTTTCTCACTGTAAGCCTCAAAGCCCTCCAGAATATCCCTTCGCAGACTAAAAATAAACAGTGTTATGATACTGCTCAATGAAAAGAGAAGCTTAACTTTGTGAGCAGAATTCACGTGACACAGCAGTTTCACAGAAAGCTTCCTTCTGGTTTCTCTCTGAGGTTATTTCTTTTTCAGGATATTCTAAAGATCGTTTCCAAATGTCCTTCCTCAGTTTCCACAGAAATAGTGATTTGAAACTGCTCAATCCAAAGAATGATTTAACTCTATGATATGAATACAAACATCACAAAAGAGTTGCGCAGAAAGCTTCTCTTTGATTTTCCATGGAAGACATTAACGTGCCTCACACAGGCCTCCAGTAGCCACTTGTTATCCCTTCGCAGAACCCTCAAAGACCGACTTTCAAACTGTGAAATGTAGAGTAAGGTTAAACGCTGTGAAAAGAATGAACTTGTCAGAGTACAATTTCTTCGAGTGTTTCTTTCTGTTTCTTATTGGACAACATTTCATTTTTTGCCATAGTCTTCAATGTGCTCCGAATATCACTCTTTTGGTTTCACAGGAACAGTGTTCTAACTGTGCCTTATGAGAAGAAAGTTACAACTCCCTGAGTGGAATGCACACATCACCAAACAGTTTCTCAGAAAGCTTCTCTCCAGTATTTACCTGACTATATTTTCTATTTCACCATGGGATCAAATGTGATCCCAAATATCCATTCATGGATTCATCCAAGTGGGAGGTCCCAAGCTGCGTAATGTAAAGAAAGCTTCATCTATGTGAGATGAGTAAACATAGCAAAAAGCAGATTCACAGAAAGCTTCTTTCCAGTTTTTCTCTGAAGGTATTTCCTTTTTCATCATAGTCCAGAATGTGCTCCCGAAGGTGCCTTCGTGGATCTGTCCATGACAGTTTCCAAGCTGCGTAACATAAAAAAAGCTTTATTGATGTGAGATGATTACAGATATCAGAGAGTATTTTCCTAGAAATCTTCATGTCAGTTTTTGTATGAGGCTTTTTTTTTTTTCACCATCGTCTTCAACATGCTCCCGAATGTCACTTGGTACCTGTTTCTCCAAAAGGGTTTCCCCGACGCTGTATGAGAAGAGAGTTATAACACGGTGACCGGAATGCACACGTGACAAAGCAATTCTTCAGAAAGCTTCTCTCCTTTTTCGGTCTGAACATATTTCCATTTTCACCGTTAGCCTCAATTTGCTCCCGAATATCCCATCACACGCTAAACATACACAGGGCTAGAAAACTGCTCAATGAAAAGACAGGCTTAATGGAGTGAGAGGAATTAACACGAAAGAGAGCAGTTTCACAGAAAGGTTCTTTCTGGATTTTACCTGAGGATATTTCTTTCTCCATATTCTAAGGATCGTTCCCAAATATCCTTCCTCAGATTCCACAGAAACAGTGATTTCAAGCTGCTCAATCCAAAGAACTGTTTAACTCTAAGAGACAAATACATGCATTGCAAAGCAGTTGCTCAGAATGTTTCTCTGCGGGTTTCAACGGAAGACGTTTCCTCACTCATCACAAGCCTCTGGGCGTCACTAAATATCCCTTCACAGATTCTTCAAATACAGAGTTTCTAAACTGGGCAACACCGAGTAAGCATTAACCCTGTGAACTGAATGTACATATCATAGAGCAGATGCTTGGAACGCTTCTTCCTCTATTTTATTTCAGTGTGTTTCATTATTCGCCATTGTCCTCAATGCATTCCAAAATATCACTTTTTCGGTTTCACAGGAACAGTGTTCAAACACTGCCTTGTGAGAAAAGAGGTATAACTCCCTGTGTGTAATGCATACATCACAAAGTAGTTTCTCAGAAAGCTTCTATCCAGTTATTATCTGAAGATATCTCCTCTTTCACCATAGTCCTGAATGTGCCCCCGAACGTCCCTTTGTGGATCTGTGCATGACGGAGTTTCCAAACTGCATAATATAATTAAAGTTTTAACTATACAAGAGGAATAAATATATCTAACAGAGAGCAGTTTCACAGAAATCTTCCTTCTAGTTTTTGTCTGAGTATATTTCCATCTTCACCATAGTCGTCGCTATACTGCAGAATATCTCTTGGTAGCTTTTTCTCCAAAAGGGATTCTGGAATGCTCTAGGAGAAGAAAGGTATATTTCTGTGAGTGGAATGCACACGTCACAAAGCAGCTCTTCAGAAAGCTTCTCTCCAGTTTCTATCTGAAGACGTTTCCTTTCACACCATAAGCCTCAAAGCCCTCCAAAATATCCCTTCACAGACTAAACAAAAGCAGTGTCATGATACAGCTCAATGAAAAGAGAAGCTTAACTGTGTGAGCGGAATTCACGTGACACAGATTAGTTTCACAGAAAGCTTCCTTCTGGTTTCTCTCTGTGGTTATTTCTTTTTCAGGATATTCTAAAGAGCATTTCCAAATGTCCTTTTTCAGATTATAAAGACACTGTGATTTCAAACTGCTCATTCCAAAGAATCATTTAACGCTATGAGATGAATACAAACATCACAAAAAAGTTGCACAGAAAGCTTCTCTCTGACTTTGGATGGAAGACCTTTCTTTGCCTCACACAGGCCTCTGGGCGCCACTTACAATACCATCACAGAAACCTCAAAGACCGACTTTCAAACTGGGAAATGTAAAGTAAACTTTAACCCTGTGAAAAGAATGGACATTTCAGGGAGCGATTTCTTCGAGTGCTTCTTTCTCTTTTTTATTGGACACCATTTCACTTTTTGCCTTCATGTTCAATGTGCTCCGAATATCACTCTTTTGCTTTCACAGGAACAGTGTTCAAACTGTGCCTTATGAGAAGAAAGTTATAACTCCCTGAGTGGAATGCACATATCACCAATCAGTTTCTCAGAAAGCTTCTCTCCAGTTTTATCTGATTATATTTGCTATTTCACCATAGGCCCGAATGTGATCCCTAATATCCCTTTGCGGATCCATCCACGAGGAAGTTTCCAAGTTGTGTAAGGTAAAGAAAGCTTCATGTTTGTGAGATAAATAAACGTATGAAAAAGCAGATTCACAGAAAGCTTTTTTCCAGTTTTTAATTGAAGATATTTCCTTTTACACCATAGTCCAGAATGTGCTCCAGAAGGTCCCTTCGTGGATCTGTCTATGACAGTTTCCAAGCTGCGTAATATAAATAAAGCTTTACGTATATGTGATGACTACACATATCCCAGAGTAGTTTCCTAGAAAGCTTCTTTCCAGTTTTTTTTCTGAGGGTGTTTCCTTTTTCACTAATGGCATCAACATGCTTCCGAATATCTTTTGGTACCTGTTTATCCAAAAGGGCTTCCCCGATGCTGCATGAAAAGAGAGGTATAACAAAGTGACTGATGCACACATCACAAAGCAGTTCCTTGGTAAGCTTCTTTCCAGTTTTGGTCTGAACATATATGCTTTTTCACCATCAGCCTCTAAGTGCTCCCGAATACCTGATCACACGCTAAACACACACAGGGCTAGAAAACTGCCCAATGAAAAGAGAGGCTTATCTGAGTGAAAATAATTAAGACAACACAGTGCAGTTTCACAGAAAGCTTTCTTCTGGATTTTACCAGAGGATATTTCTTTCTCCATATTCTAAGGATCGTTCCCAAATATCGTTCCTCAGATTCTACAAAAACAGTGATTTCAAGCTGCTCAATCCAAAGAACGGTTTAACTCTAAGAGATGAATACACACATCGCAAAGTAGTTGCTCAGAACGTTTCTCTGCAGGTTTCATCGGAAGATGTTTCCTTGCTCACTAAAGGCTTCTGAGCGTCACTAAATATCCCTTCACAGATTTGTCAAAGACAGAGATTCGAAACTGGACAACATTAATTCTGTGAAGTGAATGCACATATCAAAGAGCAGATTCTTGGAACACTTCTTCCTCGATATTATTTCAGTATATTTCACTATTCGCCATAGTCCTCAATGCATTCCGAAATATCACTTTTTCGGTTTCACAGGAAAAGTGTTCAAACACTTGCTGGTGGGAAAAGAGGTATAACTCCCTGTGTAGAATGCATACATCACAAAGTAGTTTCTCAGAAAGCTTTCATCCAGGTTTTATCTGAAGATATCTCCTCTTTCACCGTAGGCCTGAATGTGCCCCCGAACTTCCCTTTGCGGATCTGTGCATGACGGAGTTTCCAAACTGCATAAAATAATTAAAGTTTTAACTATGCGAGATGAATAAATATATCTAACACAAAGATGAATAAATATATCTAACACAAAGCAGTTTCACAAAAATCTTCTTTCCGGTTTTTGTCTGAGGATATTTCCTTTTTCACGATTGCCTTCCCTATACTCCTGAAAGTCTGTTTTGTAGCTTTTTCTCCAAAAGGGATTCCGGAATCCTCTAGGAAAACAAAAGTATATTTCCTTTAGTGGAATGCGCACGTCACAAAGCAGCTCCTGAGAAAGCTTCTCTCCAGTCTCTATCTGAAGACGTTTCCTTTCTCACCGTAAGCCGCAAAGCCCTCCAGAATATCCCTTCGCAGACTGAACAAAAACAGTGTTATAATACAGCTCAATGAAAAGATTAGCTTAACTCTGTCAGCGGAATTCACGTGACACAGAGCAGTTTCACAGAAAGCTTCCTCCCGGTTTCTCTCTGAGGTTATTTCCTTTTCAGAATATTCTAAAGAGCGTTTCCAAATGTCCTTTCACAGATTACACAGGAACAGTGATTTCAAACTGCTCAATCCAAAGAATGATTTAACGCTAAGAGATAAAAACAAACATCACAAAAGAGTTACGCAGAAACCTTCCCTCCCATTTTTGCTGGAAGATATTTCCTTGCCTCACAGGCCTCCAGTCTCCACTTACTATCCCTTTGCAGAGCCCTCAAAGACCGACTTTCAAACTGGGAAACGTAGAGTAAGCTTTAAGCCTGTGAAAAGAATGGACATGTCAGAGTGCAGTTTCTTCGAGTGTTTCTTTCCGTTTTTTATAGGACGACATTTCACTTTTTGCCATAGTCTTCAATGTGCTCCGAATATCACTCTTTCGGTTTCACAGGAACAGTGTTCTAACTGTGCCTTATGAGAAGAAAGTTACAACTCCCTAAGTGGAATGCACATGTCACCAAACAGTTTCTCAGAAAGCTTCTCTCCAGTATTTATCTGACTATATTTTCTATTTCACCATGGGATCAAATGTGATCCCAAATATCCATTCGTGGATCCATCCACGAGGGAGTTTCCAAGCTACGTAATGTAAAGAAAGCTTCATCTATGTGAGATGAATAAACATAGCAAAAAGCAGATTCACAGAAAGCTTCTTTCCAGTTTTTATCTGAAGATATTTCCTTTTTCACCATAGTCCAGAATGTGCTCCCGAACGTCCCTTTGAGGGTCCGTCCATGAGAGTTTCCTACCTGTGTAATGTAAAGAATGCTTTATCTATGTGAGATGATTACACATATCACAGAGTAGTTTCCTAGAAAGCTTCTTTCCAGTTTTTTTTTCTGTGGCTATTTCCCTTGTCAGCAGCAGCATCAACATGCTCCCGAATATCTCTTGGTACCTGTTTCTCCAAAAGGGTTTTCCCGACGTTGTATGAGAAGAGAGGTATAGCACTGTGACTGGAATGCACACGTCACAAAGCAGTTCCTCGGAAAGCTTCTCTCTACTTTCGGTCTCAACATATTTCCTTTTTCACCATTAGCCTCAAAGTGCTCCCGAATATCCCATCACACGATAAACATACACAGGGTTAGTAAACTGCTCAAAGAAAAGAGAGGCTTATCTGAGTGAGAGGAATTAAGGCAACATAGAGTAGTTCACAGAAAGCTTCCTTCTGGATTTTACCTGAGGAAATTTCTTTCTCCATATTCTAAGGATTGTTCCCAAATGTCCTTCCTCAGATTCCACAAAAACAGTGATTTCAAGCTGCTCAATCCAAAGAATTGTTTTACTCTAGGAGATAAATACACACATCGCAAAATAGTTGCTCAGAATGTTTCTTTGCACATTTCATCGGAAGACGTTTCCTCGCTCAACACAAGGTTCCTGGCATCACTAAATTTCCCTTCACAGATTCTTCAAAGACAGAGTTTTGAAACTGGGTAATATAGAGTAAGCATTAACTCTGTGAAGGCAATGCACATATCAGAGAGCAGGTTCTTGGAACACTTCTTCCTCAATTTTATTCCAATATATTTCACTATTCGCCATAGTCCTCAATGCGTTCCGAAATATCAATTTTTCGGTTTCAGAGGAACAGTGTTCAAACACTGCCTTGTAAGAAAAGATGTATAACTCCCTGAGTGGAATGCATACATCACAAAGTATTTTCTTAGAGAGCTTCTATCCAGTTTTTATCTGAATATATTTTCTCTTTCACCGTAGGCCTGAGTGTTCTCTCGAACGTCCCTTCATGGATCTGTGCATGACGGAGTTTCCAAACTGCATAACATAATTAAAGTTTTAACTATGGGAGGCGAATAAACATATTTAATACAAACTAGTTTCACAGAAATATTTTTTCCAGTTTTTGTCTGAGAATATTTCCTCTTTCGCCATAGTTGTCACTATACTCCCAAATATCTCTTGGTAGCCTTTTCTCCAAAAGGGATTCCGGAATCTTCGAGGAGAGAAAAGCTATATTTCTGGGAGTGGAATGTACACGTCACAAAGCTGCTCCTTAGAAAGCTTCTCTCCAATTTCTATCAGAAGTCATTTCCTTTCTCACCATAAGCATCAAAGCCTTCCAGAATATCCCTTCAGAGACTAAACACAAACAGGGTTATCAGCTCAATGAAAAGAGAAGCTTAAGTGTGAGAGCAGAATTCACGTGACACAGAGCAGTTTCACAGAAAGATTCCTTCTGGTTTCTCTTTGAGGTTAATTCTTTTTTAGGATATTTTAAAGAGTGTTTCCAAATGCACTTTGTCAGATTATGCAGAAACAGTGATTTCAAACTGCTCAATCCAAAGAATGATTTAACTCTATGAGATGAATACAAACATCACAAAAGAGTTGCTCAGAAAGCTTCTCTTTGATTGTCGATTGAGGACATTTCCATGCCTCACACAGGCCTCCGGATGCCACTTACTATCACTTCGCAGAACCCTCAAAGAACGACTTTCAAACTCGGAAATCCATGGGGATCTGTCCATGACAGTTTCCAACCTGCGTAATGTAAAGAAAGCTTTATCTATGTGAGATGATTCCACATATCACACAGTAGTTTCTTAGAAAGCTTCTTTCCAGGTTTTTTCTGAGGATATTTCCCTTTTCAACATCGGCATCAACATGCTCCCGAATAACTCTTGGTACCTGTTTCTCCAAAAGGGTTTCCCCTACGCTGTCTGAGAAGAGAGGTATAACAGTGTGACTGGAATGCACACATCACAAAGCAGGCTGGAATGCACACATCACAAAGCAGTTCTCTCCATTTTCGGTCCTAACATATTTCCTTTTTCACCATTACCCAGAAAGAGATCCCGAATATCCCATCACACGCTAAACATACACAGGGTGAGAAAACTGCTCAATGAAAAGAGAGGCTTAACTGAGTGAGAGGATTTAAAATGACACAGTGTAGTTTCACAGAAAGCTTCCTTCTGGATTTTGCCTGAGGATATTTCTTTCTCCATATTCTAAGGATCATTCCCAAATGTCCTTCCTCAGATGCTGCGAAAACAGTGATTTCAACCTGCTCAATTTAAGGAATGATTTAACTCTATGAGACGAATACACAAATCACAAGGAAGTTGCTCAGAAAATTTCATTGCATGTTTTGTCAGAAGACAATTCCTCACTCAACATAAGCCTTTGGGCGTCACTAAATATCCGTTGACAGATTCTTCAAATACAGAGTTTCAAAACTGAGCACATAGAGTAGGCATTAACTCTGTGAAGTGAGTGCACATATCAGGGAGCAGATTCTTGGAATCCTACTTCTTCGATTTTATTTCAGTATATTTCACTAATCAACATAGTCCTCAATGCGCTTCGAAATATCATATTTTCGGTTTCACAAATACAGTGTTCAAAAACGGCCTTGTGAAAAAAGTGGTATAACTCCCTGAGTGGAATGCGTACATCACAAAGTGGTTTCTAGAAAGCTTCTATCCAGTTTTTATCTGAAGATATCTGGTCTTTCACCGTAGGCCTGATTGTGCTCCTGAATGTCCCTTCACGAATTCGTGCATGAAGGTGTTTCCAAACAGTGCAATAAAAGAAACTTTCTAACTCTGTGAGATTAATAAATATATATAACACAAAGCAGTTTCACAGTGATATTCTTTCCACTTTTTGTCTGAGGATATTTCCTTCTTCACCAGAGTGGTCTCTATACTCTCGAATGTCTCTTGGTAGCTTTTTGTCTGAAAGGGATTCCGCAATCCTCTAGGAGAAGAAAGGTATATTTCTGTGAGTGGAATGCGCACGTCACAAAGCAGCTCCTCAGAAAACGTTTTTCCAGTTTCTATCTGAAGTCGTTTCCTTTCACACCGTGCATCTCAAACCGCTCCTGAATATCCCTTCTCAGACTAAACAAAAACAGTGTTATGATACTGCTCAATGAAAAGAGAAGCTTAACTGTGTGAGCGGAATTCACGAGATACAGAGCAGTTTCACAGAAAGCTTCCTTCTGGTTTCTCTCTGAGGTTATTTCGTTTTCAGGATATTCTAAAGAGCATTTCCAAATGTCCTTTCTCAGATTCCACAGAAACAGTGATTTCAAACGGCCCAATCCAAAGAATGATTTAACTCTATGAGATGAATACAAACATCCCAAAAGAGTTGCGCAGAAAGATTCTCTCCAATTTTCCATGGAAGACATTTCCTTGCTCCACACATGCCTCCAGTTTCCACTTACTATCATTTCGCAGAACCCTCAAAGGACGACTTTCAAACTGGGAAATGTACCATAAGCTTTAACCCTGTGAAAATAATGGACATAACAGAGAGCAGTTTCTTCGAGTCCTTCTTTCTGTTTTCTATTAGACAACATTTCACTTTTTGCAATAGTCTTCAATGTGCTCTGAATATCACTCTTTTGGGTTCACAGGAACAATGTTCATAATGTGCCTTATATGAAGAAAGGTAAAACCCCCTGATTGGAATTATGACATCACCAAGTAGTTTTACAGAAAGCTTCTCTCCAGTTTTTACGTGACTATATTTCCTCTTTCACCATAGACCCGAATGTGATCTCAAACATCCTTTCGCTGATCCATCCCCGAGGGAGTTTCCAAGCTGTCTAATGTAAAGAAAACTTCATTGATGTGAGGTGAATTAACATGGCAAAAAACAGATTCACAGAAAGCTTCTTTCCAGTTTTTATCTGAAGATATTTCCCTTTTCACCATTGTCGTGAATGTGCTCCGGAAGGTCCCTTCGTGTATCCAACCATAAGAGTTTCCAAGCTGTGTAATGTAAAGAAAACTTTATCTATGTGAGATGATTACACATATCACAGAGTAGTTTCCTAGAAAGCATCCTTCCAGTTTTTGTCTGAGGCTACTTCCCTTTTCACCATTGGCATCAACATGCTCCAGATTATCACTTGGTACCTGTTTCTCCAAACGGTTTCCCCGACGTTGTATGAGAAGTGAGGTATAACACTGAACGGGAATGCACATGTCACAAACAGTTCTTCCGAAAGCTTCTGTCCAGTTTCGGTCTGAACATATTTCCTTTTTCACCATAAGCCTCAAAGTGCTCCCGAATATCCCATCACACGCTAAACATATACAGGGTTAGAAAACTGCTCAATGAAAAGAGAGGCTTAACTGAGTGATAGAAATTAGGATGACGCAGAGCAGTTTCCCAGAAAGCTTCCTACTGGATGCTTCCTAAGGATATTTCTTTCTCCAAAATCTAAGGTTCGTTCCCAAATGTCCTTCCTCAGATTCCACAAAAACAGTGATTTCAAGCTGCTCCATCAAAAGAATGGTTTAACTCTATGAGACGAATACACACATCACAAAGCAGTGGCTCAGAAAGGTTCCCTGCAGGATTCATCAGAAGACGTTTCCTTGCTCACCAGAATCCCCCGGGTGTCACTAAATATCCCTTCACAGATTCGTCAAATACAGAGATTCAAAACTGGACAACATTAATACTGTGAAGTGAATGCACATATCAGAGACCAGAGTCTTGGAATGCTTCTTCCTCGATTTTATTTCAGTATATTTCACTATTCGCCATAGTCCTCAATGCACTCCAAAATATCACCTTTTTGGTTTCACAGGAACAGTGTTGAAATGCTGCCTTGTGAAAAAAAGAGGTATAACTCCCTGAGTGGAATGCGTATATCACAAAGTAATTTCTCAGAAAGCTTCTATCCAGTTTAATCTGAATATATCTTCTCTTTCACCATAGGCCTGAATGTTCTCCCAAATGTCCCTTCCCTGAACTGTGCATGACAGAGTTTCCAAACTGTGTAATATAAGAAAAACTTTAACTATGCGAGCTTAATAAATATATCTAACACAAAGCCGTTTCACAGAAATCTTTCAAGTTTTTGTGTGAGGATAATTCCTTTTTCATCATAGCCCTCCCTATAGTTCCAAATGTCTCTTGGTAGCTCTTTCTCCAAAAGGGATTCCAGAATCCTCTAGGAGAAGAAAAGTATATTTCTGTGAGTGGAATGCACACGTCACAAAGCAGCTCCTCAGAAAGCTTCTCTCCAGTTTCAATCTGAAGACGTTTCCTTTCTCACGTAAGCCTCAAAGCACTCCTGAATATCCCTTCACAGACTAAACAAAATCAGTGTTATGATACAGTTCAATGAAAACAGAAGCTTAACTGTGTGAGCAGAATTCACGTGACACACAGCAGTTTCACAGAAAGCTCCCTTCAGGTTTCTCTCTGAGGTTATTTCTTTTTCAGGATATTCTACAGAGCATTTCCAAATGTCCTTTCTCAGATTCCACAGAAACAGTGATTTCAAAGTGCTCAATCCAAAGAATGATTTAACTCTGAGATGAATACAAACATCACAAAAGAGTTGCGCAGAAAGCTTCTCTCCAATTTTCGATGGAAGACATTTCCTTGGTCGACGCAGGCCTCCGGTTGCGACTTACTATCCCTTCGTACAACCCTCAAAGACCGATTTTCAAACCTGGAAAAGTAGAATAAGCTTTAACCCTGTGAAAAGAATGCACATGTTAGAGAGCAGTCTCTTGGAGTGCTTCTTTCTGTTTTGTGTTAGATGACATTTCACTTTTTGCCTTAGTCTTCCATGTGCTCCGAATATCACTCTTTTGGTTTTACAGGAACAGTGTTCACACTGTGCCTTATGATAAGAAAGTTATAACTCCCTGAGTGAAATGCACACAAAACCAAGCAGTTTCTCAGCAAGCTTTTGCTCAGTTTTTATCTGAACATATTTCGTATTTCACCGGAGGCCCAAAGTGATCCCAAATATCCCTTCGTGGATCCATCCACGAGGGAGTTTCCAAGCTGCATAATGTAGAGAAAGCTTCATCTATGTGAGGTGAATAAACATAGGAAAAAGCAGATTCAGAGAAAGCTTCTTTCCAGTTTTGATCTGAAGATATTTCCTTTTTCACCACAGTTCTGAATGTGCTCCCGAAGGTCCCTTCGTAGATCCGTCCATGACAGTTTCCAACCCGCATAATGTTAAGAAAGCTTTATCTATGTGAGATGATTTCACATATCACAGACTATTTTCCTAGAAAGCTTCTTTCCAGTTTTTGTCTGAGGCTATTTCCCTTTTCACCATAGGCATCAACATGCTTCCGAATATCACTTGGTATCTGTATCTCCAAAAGCTTTTCCCTGATGCTGTATGAGAAGAGAGGTATAACACTGTGACTGGAATGCACACGTTACAAAGCAGTTCCTCGGAAAGCTTCTCCCCAGTTTTGGTCTGAATATACTTCCTTTTTCACTGTTAGCCTCAAAGTGCTCCCTAATATCCCATCACACTCTAAACATACACAGGGCTAGAAAACTGCTCAATGAAAAGAGAGGCTTATCTGTGTGAGAGGAATTAAGACGACACAGAGCAGTTTCACAGAAAGCTTCCTTCTGGATTTTACCTGAGGATATGTCTTTCTTTATGTTCTAAGGATTGTTCCCAAATGTCCTTCCTTAGATTCCACAAAAACAGTGATTTCAAGCTGCTCAATACAAAGAATGGTTTAACTCTAGGAGATGACTACCCACATCGCAAAGCAGTTGCTCAGAACGTTTATCTGCATGTTTCTTGGGAAAGCGTTTCCTTGCTCACCACAAGCCTCTGAGCGTCACTAAATATTCCTTCACATATTCTTCAAAGACAGAGTTTTGAAACTAGGCAACATAGAGTAAGCATTAACTCTGTGAAGTGAATGCACATATCAGAGAGCAGATTTTGGAACGCTTCTTCCTCGATTTTATTTCAGTATATTTCACCATTTGCCATAGTTCTCAATGCGTTCCAAAATATCACTTTTTTGGTTTCACAGGAACAGTG
The DNA here is from genome assembly GCF_002776525.5 of Piliocolobus tephrosceles. Classification (NCBI taxonomy): domain Eukaryota; kingdom Metazoa; phylum Chordata; class Mammalia; order Primates; family Cercopithecidae; genus Piliocolobus; species Piliocolobus tephrosceles. The sequence continues at coordinate 88,401,740 of NC_045448.1, read as the reverse complement.
TTCAAGCCCTGCCTTGCGAGGAAAGATTTATAACTCCCTGAGTGGAATGCATACATCACAAAGTAGTTTCTCAGAAAGCTTCTATCCAGTTTTTATCTGAAGATATATTCTCTTTCACCGTAGGGCTGAATACCCTCCCGAATGTGCCTTCGCGTGTCTGTGCTGACGGAGTTTCCAAACTGTGTAATACAATTAAAGTTTTAACTATGCGAGATGAATAAAAATATCTAACACAAAGCAGTTTCACAGAAATCTTCTTTCCAGTTTTTGTTGGAGGATATTTCCTTCTTCACCATAGTCGTCGCTATACTCCTGTATATCTCTTGGTAGCTTTTTCTCCAAAGGGATTCCAGAATCCTCTAGGAGAAGAAATGTATATCTCTGTGAGTGGGATGAACACGTCACGAAGCAGCTCCTCAGAAATCTTCTCTTCAGTTTCTTTCTGAAGAAGTTTCCTTTCACGCCATAAGCCTGAAAGCCCTCCAGAGTATCCCTCCACAGACTAAACAAAAACAGTGTTATGATACAACACAATGAAAATACAAGCTTAACTGTGTGAGCAGAATTCACGTGACACAGAGCAGTTTCACAGAAAGCTTCCTTCTGGTTTCTCTCTGTGGTTATTTCTTTTTCAGGATATTCTAAAGAGCGTTTCCAAATGTCCTTTCTCAGATTCCACAGAAACAGTGATTTAAATTGCTCAATGCAAAGAATGATTTAACGCTATGAGGTGAATACAAACATCACAAAAGAGTTGCACAGAAAGCTTCTCTCCGATTTTCGATGGAAGATATTTCCTTGCCTCAAACAGGCCTCCGGTGGCCACTTACTATCCCTTCGCAGAACCCTAAAAAACCGACTTTCAAACTGGAAAATGTAGAGTAAGCTTTAACCCTGTGACAAGAATGGACATGTCAGAGCAGTTTCTTCCTCTGCTTCTTTCTGTTTTTCATTGGACGGCATTTCACTTTTTGCCATCATCTTTAATGTGCTCGGAATATCACTCTATTGGTTTTACAGGAACAGTGTCCAAACTGTTCCTTATGAGAAAAAAATTTATTACTCTCTGAGTGGAATGCACACATCACCAAAAAGTTTCTCAGAAAGCTTCTCTCCAATTTTTATCTGACTGTATTTCCTCTTTCACCATAGGCCCGAATGTGATCCCAAATTTCCCTTCGTGGATCCATCCAAGAGGAATTTTCCAAGGTGTGTAATGTAAAGAAAGCTTCATGTTTGTGAGATAAATAAACATATCCAAAAGCAGATTCACAGAATGCTTCTTCCCAGTTTTTATCTGAAGATATTTCCTATTTCACCATAGTCCAGAATGTGCTCCCAAAGGTCCATTCGTGGATCTGTCCATGAGAGGTTCTAAGCTGTGTAATGTAAAGAAAGCTTTATCTATGTGAGATGATTATACATATCACAGAGTAATTTTCTGGAAAGCATCTTTCCGGTTTTTGTCTGATGCTATTTCCCTTTTCACCATCGGAATAAACATGCTCCTGAATATCACTTGGTACCTGTTTCTCCAGAAGGGTTTCCCCGACGCTGTATGAGAAGAGAGGTATAACACTCTGAGTGGAATTCACAAGTCACAAAGCCGTTCCTCAGAAAGCTGCTCTCCGATTTCCGTCTGAACATATTTCCTTTTTCACCGTAAGCCTCAAAGTGCTCCCGAATATCCCGTCACACACTAAACATACACAGGGTAAGAAAACTGCTCAATGAAAACAGGCTTAACTGAGTGAGAGGATTTCAAACGACACAGTGTAGTTTTGCAGAAAGCTTCCTTCTTGATTTTACCTGATGATATTTCTTTCTCCATATTCTAAGGATCATTCCCAAATATCCTTCCTCAGATGCCGCAAAAACACTGATTTCAACCTGCTCAATCCAAAGAATTGTGTAACTCTATGAGACGAATACACAGATCGCAAAGCAGTTGCTCAGAACGTTTCTCTGCAGGTTTCATTGGAAGACGTTTCCTCGCTTACCACAAGCCTCCGGGCGTCACTAAATATCCCTTGACAGATTCTTCAAAGACAGAGTTTTGAAACTGAGCAACATAGAGTAAGCATTAACTCTCTGTAGTGAATGCACATTTCAGAGAGCAGCTTCTTGGAATGCTTCTTCCTCTATTTTATTTCAGCATATTTCACTATTTGCCATAGTCCTCAATGCACTCTGAAATATCACATTTTCGGATTCACAGAAACAGTGTTCAAAAACTGCCTTGTGAGAAAAGAGGTATAATTCCCTCAGTGGAATGCATCATCACAAAACAGTTTCTCAGAAAGCTTCTATCCAGTTTTTATCTGAAGATATCTGCTCTTTCAACATAGGCCTGAATGTGCTCTCGAATGTCCCTTCATGGATCCGTGCATGAAGGAGTTTCGAAAGTGCACAATATAAGAAACATTCTACCTCTGTGAGATTAATAAATATATCTAACACAAAGGAGTTTCACAGAAATCTTTCCACTTTTTGTCTGAGGAGATTTCCTTCTTCACCTGAGCCATCCCTATGCTCTCGAATGTCTCTTGGTAGCTTATTCTCTGAAAGGTATTCCAGAATCCTCTAGGAGAAGAAAGGTATATTTCAGTGAGTGGAATGCACACGTCACAAAGCAGCTCCTCAGAAAGCTTCTCTCCAGTTTTTATCTGAAGACATTTCCTTTAACACCATGCATCACAAAGCAATCCTGAATATCCCTTCTGAGACTAAACAAAAACAGTGTTATGATACTGCTCAATGAAAAGAGAAGCTTAAATGTGTGAGCAGAATTCACGTGACACAGAGCAGTTTCACAGAGAGCTTCCTTCTGACACAAAGCTGTTTCACAGGGATTTTCTTTCCAGTTTTGTCTGAGGATATTTCCATCATGGACATGCTCCCGAAAGTCCCTTCACGGATATGTTCATGACGGAGATTCCAAACTGTGTAATACAATATGAGTTTTAACTATGCAAGGTGAATGAATATATCTAACACAAACCAGTTTCACAGAAATCTTCTTTCCAGTTTTTGTCTGAGGCTATTTCCCTTTTCACCATCAGCATCAACATGCTTCTGAATATCACTTGGTACCTGTTTCTCCAAAAGGGTTTCCCCAACAATGTATGAGAAGAGAGGTATAACACTGTGACTGGAATGCACAGGGCACAAAGCAGTTACCCAGAAAGCTTCTCTCTAGTTTTGGTCTGAACATATTTCCTTTTTCACCGTTAGCCTCAAAGTGCTCCCAAACATCTCATCACACACTAAACATACACAGGGCTACAAAACTGCTCAATGAAATAAGAGGATTATCTGAGAGGAATTAAGACAACGCAGAGCAGTTTCACAGGAAGCTTCCTTCTGGATTTTACCTGAGGATATTTTTTTCTCCAAATTCTGAGGATCAGTCCCAAATGTCGTTCCTCAGATTCCACAAAAACAGTGATTTCAAGCTGATCAATCCAAAGAATGTTTTAACTCTATGAGACGAATACACACATCGCAAAACAATTGCTCAGAATGTTTCTTGGCAGGTTTCATCAGAAGACGTCTCGTCACTCACCACAAGCCCTGGGCGTCACTAAATATCCCTTCACAGATCCTTCAAAGACAAAGTTTCGAAACTGGGCAACATAGAGTAATCATTAACTGTCTGACGGGAATGCACATATCAGAGAGCAGATTCTTGAAATGCTTCTTCCTCGATTTTAATTCAGTATATTTCACTATTCGCCATACTCCTCAATGCGTTCTGAAATATCACTTTTTCGGTTTCACAGGAACAGTGTTCAAACACTGCATTGTGAGAAAAGAGGAATAAATCCCTGAGTAGAATGCATACGTCACAAAGTAGTTTCTCAGAAAGCTTCTATCCAGTTTTTATCTGAAGATGTCTCCTCTTTCACTGTAGGCCTGCATGTGCTGCCTAATGTCCCTTTGTGGAACTGTGCATGACTGTCTTTTTAAACTGCATAATATAATTAAAGTTTTAACTATGCAAGACGAATAAATATATCTAACACCAAGCAGTTTCACGGAAATCTTGTTTCCGGTATTTGTCTGAGGATATTTCCTTTTTCACCATAGTTGTCGCTATACTCCCGAATGCCTCTTGGTAGCTTTTTCTCCAAAAGGGATTTTGGAATCCTCTCAAGAAGAAAGGTATATTTCTGTGAGTGGAATGCACACGTCACAAAGCAGCTCCTCAGAAGCCTCTCCAGTTTCTATCTGAAGACTTTTCCTTTCTCACTGTAAGCCTCAAAGCCCTCCAGAATATCCCTGCGCAGACTAAACAAAAACAGAGTTAAGATACAGCTCAATGAAAGGAGAAGCGTAACTGTCTGTGTGAACGGAATTTACGTGACACAGAGCAGTTTCACAGAAAGATTCCTTCTGGTTTCTCTCTGAGGTTATTTCTTTTTCAGGATATTCTAAAGAACATTACCAAATGTCCCTTCTCAGGTTCCACAGCAAAAGTGCTTTCAAACTGCTCAATCCAAAGAATGATTTAACTCTATGAGATGAATACAAACATCACAAAAGAGTTGCGCCGAAATCTTCTCTGCAATTTTCGATGGAAGACAATTCCTTCCTTGACGCAGGCCTCCAGTTGCCACTTACTATTCCTTCGCAGAAACCTCAAAGACCGACATTCAAACTGAGAAATGTAGAGTAAGCTTTAACCTTATGAAACGAACGGACATGTCAGAGAGCAGTTTCTTCGAGTGCTTCTTTCTGTTTTTTATTGGACGACATTTCACTTTCTGCCATAGTCTTCAAAGTGCTCTAAATATCACTCTTTTGGGTTTACAGGAAGAGTGTTCAAACTATGCCATATAAGAACAAATTTAAACTCCCTGAGTGGAATGCACACATCACCAAGCAGCTCCACAGAAAGCTTCTCTCCAGATTCAGTCTAAAGGAGTTACCTTTCTCACAGTAAGCCTCAAAGCCATAGTCCTCAATACGCTCCATTATCTTACTGTTTCGGTTTCATAGGAAGATTGTTCAAACGCTGCCTTGTGAGAAAAGATGTTTAAATCCCTGAGTGGAATGCATACATCACTAAGTAGTTTCTCAGAAAGCTTCTATCCAGTTTTTATCGGAAGATATCTCCTTTTCACCATAGGCCTGAAAGTGCTCCTGAATGTCCCTTCGCGGATCTGTGCATGACCGAGCTTCCAAACTGCATAATATAAGAAAAGTTTTGGCCAGGCGTGGTGGCTCAAGCCTGTAATCCCAGCACTTTGGGAGGCCGAGACGTGCGGATCACGAGTTCAGGAGATGGAGACCATCCTGGCTAACACGGTGAAACCCCGTCTCTACTAAAAAAAAAAAAAAAAATACAAAAATCTAGCTGGGCGAGGTGGCGGGCACCCGTAGTCCCAGCTACTCGGGATGCTGAGGCAGGAGAATGGCGTAAACCTGGGAGGTGGAGCTTGCAGTGAGCTGAGATCCGGCCACTGCACTCCAGCCTGGGCGACAGAGATTTCAGTGATTTCAAACTGCTCAATCCAAAGAATGATTTAACTTTATGAGATGAACACGAACATCACAAAAGAGTTACACAGAAAGCTTCTCTCCAATTTTCGATGGAAGACATTTCCTTGCATGACACAGGACCCCAGTTGTCACTTACTTTCCCATCGCAGAACCCTCAAAGACCGACTTTCAAATGGGAAAATGTAGAGTAAGCTTCAACCCTGTGAAAAGAATGGACGTGTCAGAGAGCAGTTTCTTCGAGAGCTTCTGTATGCTTTTTATTGGACTACAATTCCCATTGTCCCATAGTCTTCAATGTGCTCCGAATATCACTCTTTTGGTTTTACGGGAGCACTGATTAAACTGTGACTTATGAGAAGAATGTTATAACTCCCTGAGTGGAATGCTCACATCACCAAGCAGTTTCTCAGAATGCTTCTCTCCAGTTTTTATCTGACTATATTACTATTTCACCATAGGCCTGAATGTGATCCCAAATATCCCTACGTGGATTCATTCATGAGGGATTTTCCAAGCTGTGTAATTTAAAAAAGTTCATCTATGTGAGATGAATAAACATAGGAAAAGGCAGATTCACAGAAAGCTTCCTTCCAGTGTTTATCTGAAGATAGTTCCTTTTTCACCATAGTCCTCAATGAGCTCCCGAAGGTCCCTTCGTGGATCCGTCCATGACAGTTTCCAAGCTGTGTAATGTAAAGAAAGCTTTACCTATGTGAGATGGTTACACATACCACAGAGGAGTTCCCAGAAAGCTTCTTTCCAGTTTTGTCTGAGGCTATTTCCCTTTTCACCATAGGCATCAACATGCTCCCGAATATTACTTGGTACCTGTTTCTCCAAAAGGGTTTCCCCGACACTGTATAAGAAGAGAGGTCTAACACTTTGAAAGGAATGCACAGGTCACAAACCAGTTCCTCGGAAAGCTTCTCTCCAGTTTCGAACTGAACATATTTCCATTTTCACTGTAGGCCTCAAAGTGCTCCCGAATATGCCATCACACACTAATAATACACAGGTTTATAAAAATACTCAAGGTAAGGAGAGGCTTAACTAAACGAGAGGAATTCAGATAACACAGAGTAGTTTCACAGAAAGCTTACTTCTGGATTTTACCTGAGGATATTTCTTTCTCCATGTTCTAAGAATCGTTCCCAAATGTCCTTCCTCAGATTCTACAGAAACAGTGATTTCAATCTGCTCAATCCAAAGAACGGTTTAAATCTATGAGATGAATACACACATCGCAAAGCAGTTGCTCAGAAAGTTACTCTGCAGGTTTCATCGGAAGTTGTTTCTTTGCTCACCACGAGCCTCCGGGCATCACTAAATATCCCTTCACAGATTCTTCAAGGACAGAATTTCGAAACTGGGCAACATAGAGTAAGTAAGCATAAATTCTGTGATGTGAATGTACACATCAGAGAGCAGATTTTTGGAACACTTCTTTCTCGATTTTATTTCAGTTTATTTCCCTATATGCCATAGTCCTCAATGCGCTCAGAAATATCACTTTTTCGGTAACACAGGAACAGTGTTTAAACACTGCCTTGTGAGAAAAGAGGTATAACTCCCTGAGCGGAATACATACATCACAAGTGGTTTCCCAGAAAGTTTCTATCTAGTTTTTATCTGAAGATATCTCCTTTTTCACCATAGGCCTGAATGTGCTCCCTAATATCCCTTCACGGATTCCTGCATGACGGAGTTTTGAAACTGCATAATATAAGAAAGGTTTGAACTTGTGCATTTGTCACGTATTTCTCGTGTCATGGTTTTCACCTCTGTCATTTCGTTTATGACCTTCTCTGCATTAATTAGTCTAGCTGTCAATTCTTCCACTTTTTTTTCAAGATTTTTAGTTTCTTTGCGCTGGGTACGTAATTCCTCCTTTAGCTCTGAGAGGTTTGATGAACTGAAGACTTCTTCTCTCATCTCATCAAAATCATTTTCTGACCAGCTTTGATCCGTTGCTGGCGATGGGCTGTGCTCCTTTGCAGGAGGAGATGCGCTCTTATTTTTTGAATTTCCAGCTTTTCTGCCCTGCTTTTTCCCCATCTTTGTGGTTTTATCTGTCACTGGTCTTTGATGATGGTGACGTACTGATGGGGTTTTGATATAGGTGTCCTTCCTGTTTGATAGGTTTCCTTCTGACTGTCAGGACCCTCAGCTATAGATCTGTTGGAGATTGCTTGAGGTCCACTCCAGACCCTGTTTGCCTGGGTATCAGCAGCAGAGGTTGCAGAAGATAGAATATTGCTGAACGGCGAGTGCACCTGTCTGATTCTTGCTTTGGAAGCTTCCTCTCAGGGGTGTACTCCACCCTGTGAGGTGTGGGGTGTCAGACTGCCCCTAGTGGGGGATGTCTCCCAGTTAGGCTACTCAGGGGTCAGTGACCCACTTGAGCAGGCAGACTGCCCCTTCTCTATGCGAGATGAATAGATATTTCTAACACAAAGCAGTTGCACAGAAATGTTCTTTCCAGTTTTGTCTGAGGATATTTCCTATTTCACCATAGCCGTCCCTATAGTCCCAAATGTCTCTTGGTATCTTTTTCTCCAAAAGGGATTCCGGAATCCTCTAGGAGAAGAAAGGTATATTTCTGTGAGTGTAATGCACACGTCACAAAGCAGCTCCTCAGAAAGCTTCTCTCCAGTTACTATCTGAAGAGGTTTCCTTTCTCAACGTAGCCCTCAAATTGCCCCTGAATATCTTTTCACAGTCTAAACAAAAGCAGTGTTATGATACTGCACAATGAAAAGAGAAGCTTAACTTTGTGTGAGCAGAATTCACGTGACACAAAGCAGTTTCACTGAAAGCTTCATTCTGATTTCTCTCTGAGGTTATTTCTTTTTCAGGATATTCTAAAGAACGCCTCCAAATGTCCACGGATTCTTCAAAGACAGAATTTAGAAACTGAGCCACATAGAGTAAGCATAAATTCTGTGAAGTGAATGCACATATCAAAGAGCAGATTCTTAGAACGCTTCTTTCTCGATTTTATTTCAGTATATTTCACTATTTGCCATAGTCCTCAATGCGCTCTGAAATATCACTTTTTCGGTTACACAGGAACAGTGTTTAAACACTGCCTTGTGAGAAAAGTGGTATCACACCATGACACACGTGACACAGAGCAGTTTCACAGAAATCTTCCTTCAGGTTTTTTAATGAGGTTATTTCTTTTTCAGGATATTCTAAGGAGCATCTCCAAATGTCCTTTCTCAGATTCCACAGAAACAGTGATTCCAAACTGCTCAATCCAAAGAATGATTTAACTCTTTGAGATGAATACAAACATCACAATAGAGTTGTGCAGAAAGCTTCTCTCCAGTTTTCGATGGGAGACATTTCCTTGCTTGACACAGGCCTCGGGTTACCACTTACTATCCCTTTGCAGAACCCTCAGAGGCCGACTTTCAAACTGGGAAATGTAGAGTAAGCTTTAACACTATGAAAAGAATGGGGATGTCAGAAAGCAGTTTCTTCGAGTGCTTCTTTCTGTTTTTTATTGGACGGCATTTCACTTTTTGCCATAGTCTTCAAAGTGCTCCAAATATCACTCTTTTGGTTTTACAAGAACAGTGTTCAAACTGTGCCTTATGAGAGGAACATGAAAACTCACTGAGTGGAATACACACATCACCAAGCAGTTTCTCAGAAAGCTTCTCTCCAGTTTTTATCTGACTCTATTTCCTATTTGACCATAGGCCCAAATGTGATCCCAAATATCCCTTCGCGGATCCATCCTCGAGTGAGGTTCGAAGCTGCATAATGTAAAGAAAGCTTCATCTATGTGAGGTGAATAAACATAGCAAAAAGCAGATTCACAGAAAGCTTCTTTCCAGTTCTTATCTGAAGATATATCCTTTTTCACCATAGTCCTGAGAGTGCTCCCAAAACTCCCTTCATGGATCCGTCCCTGAAGGTTTCCATGCTGCATAATGTCAAGGAAGCTTTACCTTGTGAGATGATTACAAATATCACAGAGTAGTTTCCTAGAAAGCTTCTTTCCAGGTTTTGTCTGAGGCTATTTCCCTTTTCACCATTGGCATCAAGATGCTGCCGAATATCACTTGGAATGTGTTTCTACAAAATGAGTTCCCCGACGCTGTATGAGAAGAGAGGTATAATACTGTGAGTGGAATACACAAGTCACAAAGCAGTTCCTCGGAATGCTTCTCTCCATTTTCGTTCTGAACAGATTTCCTTTTTCACCGTAAGCCTCAAAGTGCTCCCGAATATTCCGTCACTCGTTAAAGGTACACAGGGTCACAAAACTGCTCAAGGAAAACAGAGGCTTAACTGAGCGAGAGAAATAAAGACGACACAAAGCAGTTTCACAGAAAGCTTCCTTCTGGATTTTATCTGAGGATATTTCTTTCTCCATGTTCTAAGGATCGCTCCCAAATGTCACTCCTCAGATTCCAAAAAAACAGGGATTTCAATCTGCTCAATCCAAAGAATGGTTTAAATCTATGAGACAAATATGCACATCGCAAAACAGTTGCTCAGAATGTTACTCTGCATGTTTCATCAGAAGATGTTTCCTTGCTCACCACAAGCTTCCGGGCGTCACTAAATATCCCTTCACAGATTCTTCAAAGACACAATTTCGAAACTGGGCAATATAGAGTAAGCATAAATTCTGTGAAGTGAATTCTCATATCAGAGAGCAGATTCCTGGAATGCTTCTTCCTTGATTTTATTTCAGTATATTTCACTATTCACCATAGTCCACATTGTGCTCCGAAATATCACTTTTGCAGTTACACAGGAACAGTGTTTAAACACTGCCTTGTGAGAAAAGAGGTAAAACTCCCTGAAAGGAATGCATAAATCACAAAGTAGTTTCTCAGAAAGCTTCTATCCAGTTTTTATCTGAAGATATCTCCTCTTTCACCATAGGCCTGAATGTGCTCCCAAATGTCCCTTCGTGAATTCCTGCATGACGGAGTTTCCAAACTGCGTAATATAAGAAAGGTTTGAACTATGTGAGATGAATAGATATATCTAACACGAAGCAGTTTCACAGAAATCTTCTTTCCACTTTTGTCTGAGGATACTTTCTATTTCACCATAGCCGACCCTATACTCTCGAATGTCTCTTGGTAGCTTTTTCTCCAAAAGGGATTCCGGAATCCTCTAGGATAAGAAAGATATATTTCTGTGAATGCAATGCACACGTCACAAAGCAGCTCCTCAGAAAGCTTCTCTCCAGTTTCAATCTGAAGACGTTTCCTTTTTCACCATAACCCTCAAATCGCTCGTGAATATCCCTTCGCAGTCTAAACAAAAACATTGTTATGGTACTGCTCAGTGAAAAGAGAAGCATAACTGTGTTAGTGGAATTCACGTGACACAGAGCAGGTTCACAGAAAGCTTCCTTCTGGTTTCTCTCTGAGGTTATTTCTTTTTCAGAGTATTCTAAAAAGCATGTCCAAATTACCTTTCTCAGATTCCACAGAAACAGTGATTTCAAACTGCTCATTCCAAAGAACGATTTAACACTTTGAGACGAACACAAACATCAGAAAAGCGTTGCGCAGAAAGCTTCTCACCAATTTTCGATGGGAGACATTTCCGTGCTCGACACAGGCCTCCTTTTGCCACTTACCCTCCCTTTGCGGAACCCTCAGAGGCCGACTTTCAAACTGGGAAATGTAGATTAAGCGTTAACCCTGTGAAAAGAATGGGCATGACAGAGAGCAGTTCCTTCGAGTGCTTCTTTCTGTTTTTTATTGGACGACATTTCACTTTTTGCCATCATTTCAATGTGCTCCGAATATCATTCTTTTGGTTTTACAGGAACAGTGTTCAAATTGTGCCTTATGAGAAGAACTTTAAAACCCCCTGACTGAAATGCACACTTCACCATGCAGTTTCTCAGAAAGCTTCTCTCCAGGTTTTATCCAACTGTATTTCCTATTTGACCATAGGCCCGCATGTGATCCCTAATATCCCTTCGTGAATCAATCCACGAGGGAGTTTCCAAGCTGCATAATGTAAAGAAAGCTTTATCTATGTGAGAAGAAGAAACATAGAAAAAAGCAGATTCACAGAAAGCTTCTTTCCAGTTTTTATCTGACGATATTTCCTTTTTCACCACAGTCCTGAGTGTGCTCCTGAAAATCCCTTCGTTGATCCGACCATGACAGTTTTCAAGCTGTGTAATGTAAGGAAATCTTTATCTCTTTGAGTTGATGACACATATCACAGAGTAGTTTCCTAGAAAGCTTCTTTCCAGGTTTTGTCTGAGGCTATTTCCCTTTTCATCATCGGCATCAACGTGCTTCCGAATATCACTTGGTACTTGTTTCTCCAAAAAGGTTTCTGATTTGTTTTTCTAAGACCACCAGAGTGGGCACAAAAGAACCAGC